>NW_026252111.1:0-295519 GCF_025399195.1 Umbelopsis ramanniana AG
GGCAGGTACTGAAGAAAATTGTGACTGTTTATCGGCGAGCGAAAGGCAAAAGTAGTTGTCGTTCCATAGACTTTTTTTTTTTGTATTCAGTAGATGTCGTTCCATAGACGTCTCAAAGAGAGAAGCTTCTTTAAAAAATATCAGCCCATATTATTCCAACAATTTCCAAATTTAGCCTGGGGTTGTCTCAAAATTCACGCTCCTAGGGTTTGGAGACAACGCTATCCCATTCCTGCATTTTTCACTTGAGACAAAAACTTTTAGATTTTTTTACAATTGTGTATCAATGTCGCCCTCTTATTGGCTCTTTCTGGAACGACACTAAATGGCACGAATAACTACTGCACTCGTAAAAAAGCTTGTTTCTCTGTCTTCTTTTCAAGTTTATTTCTACAATTCATAACAAAAGTTGTTGACTCACAAGCTTAACATGCGAAAACCTAGCTTCGGCGGGAAACCTCCAATATTGGAGCTCCCGACTTTCGAAGGCACACCTCGCGAAGCAACGTTTATGTATACACCTTCTGATCAGTCGACTAGAGACGTAGAAGGACTATCTGTATTCGAATCCGATGGTCAGATTGATCGAGATTCAGTGTATACCGAAAGTGACAAGGGCGAAGCAAAGAAAGAAGGGTATCGCTTATTTGGCATCATACCTTATTATATCAGCGTCGCTTGTCTTGCTCTTTTCGTCTCACTCCTTGCTCTTACAATCGGTCTTGTACTATACTACTACTTACATGGAGAAGACTATCAGAAATTCCGGACGCAGATACATACAGAATGCTCAAACAAAGCAACTGTAAGTATTGATTGATTTATTTTCTTTTATTTTCTTTGATTTCGAATCGATTCGAGAAAGCACAAATATTAACGTCTCATTTTCTTATGATGAAGGCAATTGAAAAACAAATAAGGTTAGATTTTTCGTCATCAATGTATGTTTAAAGATGTCAAGTTGCTCATATACATACTTTCTCAGTGGAATTGCAGCCGCTTTCGGTGGAGTATCTTTCTGGCTAGGTATGATTTCATTGCCAACCTTACTGTGAAAAATATTATTCATGTTAAACATCGCCTTTCTTTCAGATATGTCACCAGAATCGTCTCGTACACAGAGTGGATTCGATCTAGCCGTACGCTTGGCCACCGCCAATTCTATGAGTGAGTAGATACACAGCTTATCAGAACGTTTTCAATCCTCACTAAATGATCCTCATCCCGACTTTTAAAAGACACCAACGCAGGTGAGTTTTGCCTTTGTTATGTTTTTGTAATTAGATAAAAAGAAAAAAACTAACTATAGGTAACAGTTGAGGTTATTGCCTATGCACCTCTTGTAAACGATAGTGACCGTGCCGCTTGGGAAAGTCAATATCAAACAACTATAAAACAGTCGCAACCAGATAACTCGCTGATAACATCAGGTATGCCATCTGCCTTTTATCATTGATGCACTTTAATACCTCTCTTCGTTACTTACAATACTACCATTGCTGTTAGAGCAAAAGCCATATTACTTTCCCGTTCAATGGCAATCACCTGTGGGAGAATTTATTTTAGGACTTGATGTATATTCGAGTCCTGTTAGATCAGGTATGTATCTTGAGCTGTTGTTAACAACGTTCTCAATCTAAACGTTTTTCTAAAAAAAAGTCTTTTACATATAGACGCTCTGAACCAGACGTTGCTAAACAAAACGCCTACTCTGACCCCTTTCTTTAGTTTGGTTATTGCAAATGTCACTGGATTTTGCGTCTATTACCCTGTGTACCAAAATTATTCCATGAACGACGATGCACTTTCCGCAATTGTGGCGGTTTGCTTTGGAGCTGATATAGCTCTTAATGAAGCACTAGAAGGCTTACAGGATTACGTAACACACGTCAGAGTTATGGATCATTTTGGTACTGTGGGCTACGAAACCACAGGGTCACAGGCATCAGGCTATAACGAAACGATGGAATTTTCTGTCATGAATGAAACATGGGTTATTTCCTGTTACGAAAATTATACAGCGCAACCGTAAGTGAATATGCAATAATTTGAAGAGAATTCTACTATCAGCTAAATGATTTGATACAGATTTGCTGCCGTCATACTCTCTATCATATTGTTGATAGGCTTCCTAGCAACCATTGCCATTATGGTTTGCTCAAGACGCTATCATCGCACGTCAAACGATGCAATCATCCACAAGTTCAGATACAATCGTTCCAAGCGGCGTGCGCAAGCCATTCTTCAATCAATTCCAGACCCGCTCCTTGTTCTCAACGGTGATGGAAGAGTGGTGGATTGCAATCAGCAGGCTTTACATGTTTTCGGAGTGGATCACAAAAAGCGGCTGCTAGGATGTCATATCAAGCACCTTTTCGTTTCCTCCTTTACAAGTGCGCTTATTCGCGACAATGTAATACAACCAGGCCTTCATGAGGTTAGGGTAAAACGCCATCAAACTGGAGAATACTTTATAGCGGAAGCCAACTTTTCTTATGTCGAAGACATCAACGACGCTAATGATGAAAAGCCGTTCATGACGCAAGTCGTATTAATGAGAGATGTTTCGGCCAAAAAGGAGGCTGCATTACAACTTCAAAACGCTAAACAACAAGCCGAAGACACAAACCAACAGAAATCACAGTTTTTGGCATTCGTATGTCATGAACTTAGAAGTATTTATACGTTCCTTTGCACAAGAGCTATCGTACACAATTTATTCTAATCTTTCCTACTAGACCCTCTCCATGTCATTTCTGGAATGAGTGAACTTTTAAACAATATGGTTGTACAACCAGACAAGCAAGAATATGTCAGAAACATCATCACCTCTTCGAATCATATGCAAAGCATCGTAAATGATGTTTTGGATATTGCTCAACTGTCGGAGAATGAACTACGTCTGAATTATCAACCCTTCAATCTGAAACAATTATTAGAAGATGAAGGAAAGTTTATGATGAGGTCAATACAAGGTAGGGCATAGAAACTTCATCAATGATAATACGTAAAAAAAAAAAAAAAAAACTTGCTGACCTTGAAATATTACAAATTCATAGAACAAGAAGGCGACGTAAAGGGCGTCGTTAATATCTCCTACTCTGTACCTGAGTATGTCAACAGTGATAGCACGAGAATAACACAACTTATCAAGAATCTTGTCGATAACGCGTGAGTGCACAGTACCAAATTTAAATCGTGAGCACTTTATTTCGGCAAAAGCTAATTTTATTCTACGTTCGTACAGTATCAAGTTCACTCAACAAGGCGTTGTTACCTTGGAGGTATCTGCTTCTGACAAAAAGAACCCAGACTCAACCATTGAAAATGTTTTGTTCCTCATTTCTGATACGGGCATTGGAGTATGTATATAACTGAAAAATGGAACTAGCGAAAGACAGAGTGAATCTTTACTGACATATTGCTTCACCAAGATTCCTGTAGAGCATCAGGACGAGATTTTCCAACCGTTTTCAAAAGCAAATATATCCATGGGTAATCATTTTGGCAGTTCTGGTATCGGACTTTCCATCGGTACGTGATGAAATGTTAAGACTTTGAGTGTGATTTACTTTCTGGCCAATTTTATTTCACCTTACTTACTTGTGCCTTTTTCCTTGCCTTACTTTCTTTGTATGTTATAGTTCATCACCTGGTCGATCTCATGGGAGGCAGTATAGAAGTGGAAAGTGAAGTCAACGTTGGCACTACTTTTGTAAGCGCTCGTCATACAACTTATCTGGCTTGCCTTATCATATAGCTGATATATTCTTTTTTTTTTTTGTAGAAATTCACATTGCCTTTAGCGCTTGCTACCGAGGATGATTTCTTGGCCTTCCAATCCGCCAATGATTCTACTTCTTCAACGGCTTTATCTCCTGTCAGCAATTTCGGACCCTCTGCCATAAAGCCTACACTGTTACTTGAGCGTCCACAACCAAAGAGTTCTTGGAGCATCGCTTCAAATGCGTCTAACGATCAAAGTATCGGAAGGAGCGATGAGCAAGATTCGCTACTCGTAAACCGGGGTTCTGAAACGAACCTTATATCATCGGCTAGCACTGACGCACGTTTGTCTTCGTGCTTGTCTCTGTCAGGCTTGTCGAATGGAGGCACATCAAGCGGCGAACACGACTCCGATGCAGTATCAACTCCTAACTCTGTTCACGAGGGTGGAAGCTATAGTACAACCCGGAAGGATTATTTTGGAGCACTGGACACAAGCGAACTAGGCACCATCGAGGAAAAGCCCGTATGCCTAGTAGCTGAGGACAATGAACTTTGTCAAAAGATCGCCACCAAGATGCTCGGCAAAGAGTATGTTGTCGAAATAGCTGCCAATGGCCAGATTGCCGTTGACACTGTCATGGCAGCACCAGACAGGTTTAACATCATTATCATGGATATCATTATGCCTGAAATGGATGGAATCCAAGCTACTATAGAGCTCAGAAAGAATGGCATCAAAATTCCCATTATTGCGTAAGTGTTTCTTCACTATATATCTTTCAACATTGAACATCTCGTTCTAATCCAATTCCATACAGCGTCACGGCTAACGCAGCCGAGGCCGACAAGAAAGAAGCCATGAGGCACGGCTTCAACGGCTATGTAAGTCAACATCCTTTTTCATTTTCTCTCCACTGGGGGTTAACGCCATTTACTCATCTATCTTTTTCTTAGATCACGAAGCCTTACAAACGTAACCTTCTAACTGCTATGCAGCGAGCCCTGAGTGCTGCCAAGCAAGAATCATCATCGTCATAGCCACTCTCTGTTTTCATACACCTGCCGACAACTATACCATTTCTGTATGTGAGCATAAGATCTAACGCACATGTATTTTCTTTTTAAGCGTTATATAAATATCAGCTATAGAGCTATCACTCAAAATTGTACACCATATATTCCCGTCCAATAATTTTCTCGTTTCATTTGGGGAACTGGATATATTATAAATTGCGTCTTTTTACTGATTCAGGCACAAGCACGAACGTGAGGAAGAAGAAGAATGATAACCAACATTAAATACACGAAAAGTTTTCTACTGTACAATTTCTCGCACTCCGATTTACTGTTCCTTCACCTCTGCTTTGGAGTCAGCGGCAATTTCTGAAGATTCGTCTGCAGCAGGTTGTTTTTCGCTGCTACCGGTTGGTTTATTTTCGGTAGCTGCTGGGGCAGTCTTCGAAGCAATTTGCCAACTGGGAATGCCGGGGCGAGCAGAGGAATTAAAGGTAGCCGAAAGTCTTGGTGAAATACCATTGGTTTCAGCAGCAGGAGGTGAGGTGACAGAGGGAGAGCTAGAAGCAGCGCCATCCAACAATGCGGTGGCAGGTCGACGGCTGAGGAGAAGTGACTTGAGAGATTTGACTTCTGTTTGCAAATCATTCAAAATAGTCGCTTGGGCATCCTTGTTACGATCCAGCATCTAAGGGACGCACGCACGTTAAAATCAGCGTTATTCTCCAAGCATGCAAATTGACTGGTTCTTAAACCTACCTTGGGTATTAATCCCTTGATGACCTCAACATCTTCTTTGATGGATTTGAATTCCTCATCCTTATTATTATCGCTTTCTTCAAGCTTCTTAAGAGTCTCCTGCAGAGTGCTCAGTGTGTCGTTGACCTTTTCAGATTGTGCAGAGACGTTGGTGAGAGCAGTGCTGGTTTGCTCTTGGATCTCCTTGAGAGAGTCTTCCACTGTAATTATAACAGCCATGTTAATAAAATGCCACTGTACTGAGCAAAGGTATCACCACTTGACTTGCCTGCTTGGAATTGCTCATCCAATCGCTTCTGCTCGACTTCGAGATCTTCACTGGATGGTACCTTGAACAAAGGACCAAACAATCTCTGCCAGAAGGAAAGTCCCGTTAACATACAAGTTTCGCCATCATTCCCATTTCAATTCACTTTACCTTTGCCAAATGCCATACACCGTAACCGACACCTCCAGCCATGACGGCGGCAATAAAGACATCTCGCCAATCGTAACTTGCTCTTGCTGGAACAGGAGGAGGAGCCTGCATGACAACGCCTCCACCAGGGTATGCGACGGCACCGGGTGCGGCAACAGTGGTAGCTTCCGTGGATTTACCGTTGGCTCTTGACATTGCTTCCTCAATCTCTTCTGCTGTCAAGCCTTTGCTTTCCAAGAAGGCGACTTTCTTGGCCAACGGAGCAGACTGCACCTTTGGATCGGACAGAAACGAAACTGCCGACTTGAGCATAACTTCCCTGGGAGCAGCCATATTTACTGATGAAAAGGAAAGCGGGGATCGTGTGAAGCAAAAGTGAACAGCGAAGTGTGGAGAAATTTATTCAATTTTTGCTGACACACTGCAATGTGACATGTGAAACCGACCATAGGCACCCAAAGTCAGCACATTAAAGATTGCTCAGCCAGCCAAATTTACATTAGCAAATTCAATGAAATATTAAGCTGATCGAGAGACAATCTCTCTTTGATGCTGTAGTTACTATGGCTGTCCCTTCCAGCATAGGCCACCAAACTCTCTCTAAGGGCCATGCTATTTGTTGAGCATCAGGCGTATTTGCTAAGAGTATTCTCCATGATGACTGACCTGATGGTTATTTAAAGCTATACAGCTATCTTACTCACTCAAATGGCGCGTAAAGCTGGTTTGGGCAAGCCAATGGTTGGCCGCAAAGGACGCAATCACGTCAAAGTTTGAGAATTTCCGTGATACATCAATTATTAGTAGGCCATATTTATTTTACGCCAGGCTACAGGCAGTTTGAAGAAAGATAAAACGATAGAAATCAGGTATGTCAATGAGTATTGTGACAGAGAAGAGGTTTTGGCTTAAATTGCCCGAAGATAGCAAAGAGCAGCTATGCGGTTTTGGTTGCAAGCGAGAGAGCAAAGTTTAAAACACAGTGACTTCTCACGATTTTTTTTCTTTGAATGATAGCGTCCACTTTCAAAGCAAGTCGTACGATATTGTCTCGAGCTTTCAACAACTATCAAAAACACTCTAAAAGACATTACACTATGGGTAGACTTGAAGGAAAAGTAGTCTTGGTGTGAGTAATTGTTCTTGTGTTTTCATACATTCTGACCGTGGTCGGCATTCCTAACGTTGTTTCTGGTCTTCGTCGCAATGTCAGTACTGGCGCATCAGCTGGTATTGGTGCCGCCTGTGCCAAGGAATTTGCAAAGGAAGGTTCCCATCTTGTAAGTTTCGAGCAAAATGATATGATTTGCTTTGTGCCGTTCTATCTGACAAGTTATATTAGATCATCACAGGTCGTCGTTTGGAACGCCTAGAGAGTCTCAAGAATGAGCTTGCAGGTCTGTACCCCAATCAAATAGTCCACCCTATCGCATTGGACGTTCGCAGCAGAAACGCTATCAATGGCGCTATTGCTTCTCTCCCAACTGACTTGAAGAACATTGATGTCTTGGTCAACAATGCCGGTCTCGTTATTGGTCTCGATAAGCTGTCAGATGTGACCGAAGACGCCATCGATACCATGTTGGACACTAACGTCAAGGGTCTGGTCTACCTTACCCAGGCGGTTCTTCCCGGCATGAAGGAACAAAAGAAGGGTCATATCATTAATGTTGGCTCAGTATCTGGTAAAGCATCGTGATTGGAAGGTGAATTAGATTCAAGTGTAGCAGTGCATTTAACATGCTTGTCATGGTTGGTCTTTAGGAAAGCAAGTCTATGCAGGAGGCGGCATCTATTGTGGTAAGTCACCCATTTTGTCTTTGCATGTGCACTGTTGCAAGCCTTTGTTTGCTAAATAGGTCATATCTCTTTTACAGCTTCCAAGCACGCTGTTGATGCCATCTCAAGAACCTTGTTGCTGGAGTTGGTCGACACTCCTCTCCGTGTCACTCAAATCAACCCTGGCATGGTCAACACCGAATTCTCAACTGTTCGTTTCGGTGGTGACTCTACAAAGGCTGATGCTGTTTACAAGGGTCTGCAGCCCTTGGTGGGCGAAGATATTGGTGAGCATATAGTATTTTATTCTTAATCTTTGACAGAACGCTTTTTGTGCGCTAATTGTGATCATTCTGTAGCTGAAATCGTCACCTTCGCCGCTTCTCGCCCCCCTCACGTTAACATTGCTGATGTCCTTGGTAAGTAAATGAGTGCAAAGATGAAGAAAGGATAACCAGTATGCTGACTTGAAGCCACTTTTTCAAGTCTTCCCAACTGCTCAAGCCGACGCTAGAACCAGCCACAGAGAATAAGCTAGGGCGCTGTTCCCTCGCAACTGTCCGATTATTCTTTTCTTCCTCAATACAACGGCTAGCTTCGTGTGGTTATTATGGAATGTAACAAATAAAACCTCTTGTCGCTCCTAGCGCTTTCTATCGCACGATACATTTCGCTTCATACATAATGTGAGACCTATTACATTATTGATGGTTTATTAAGTGTAATATTACTACTTTCAAGTACGTAAAAGAGATGATGAGAGGATGTAGATTAGTTTATGCGGCTTTAGGCTTTTCTTCAGGCATTTTAGGCTTGTAGGTCTTGCGATAGAAACTGATGAACAGGAAGAGGTAGCTGGTAAGCAAGAAGGTTCCAAACGAGGCAGCAATCTCTTCTCCAGCGCAGTTATCGTAATAAGGCATGAATGGCCAGAATGTAGAGGTGAAGTAGTTGTAAGAACAGAAGTAAATGACAAACAAGTCAATCACGAATTGAGTAATTTGCAGGGTCTGGAGAGAGAAATAGAGTGGGAGACATGAGTCAATTAGTAGCCATACAATGTAACTCCTACAAAACAAATTCATAAGTTAACTAACTTACAGTAAGATACTTCTTCCACCAAATGCGGTATCCAGCAGCAGTGCAAGCGTAATAGTAATACATCAGGACGTGAACCATGAGGTTAAGGACAATGGGCACCCAAGACTAGGTGTCGGAGTAGATGAATGTTAATGAAACGCTCGTAATTCAGATCAGAGATTTTTCTCCACTTACCACACTAGTTCTGCCATTCAGCTGAGTGAAACACAACACCATGGTCATGCTATGATGGTACCAATGCAAAAATCCTGTCAAAAGCAAATAAAAAAAAATTGTTGTTGTTTGTTGTCAATAAAAGTAAGCTCAGTATGATCAAGCCGCCGACGAAACCCTCTAACGCTCCTTTCATTCAAATAGGTACAGAAATAAAGAAACACATACCGATATTCTTTCTCTTCACAGCCAAGAACATGGTGTCTATCAATTCCCAGTACTTGACGAGATAATTGAGGTAATACAAATGTTCCAATTCTTGAGTCCAAGCGTCGTGGTTACAGACGGCGTAAAAGAGTCCATGTCTGGCAACAATAGGAACCAGTTGCTCTATGAACAACAGCAACAGGCCACCAGAGACAGCAGTAAGAAGAAGATTGTGGAAGATGAATAACCCCTTCAAGCGGAGAGCAGGAATATCCAAACGCTTGAACAAGAATTGAGTAGTAAAAATCAGGAAATAGTATCCAATGCAGGTCCAGAAAACTAAAAGTGATGGTTAGAGATTTTCCCTTCATTCAAATTCTGTCATCTCAACTAGAGCATAAAAAAAATATTTCTTTGACACGTACCTGTGCTATTTTCTGACAGTGGGGTTTGTCCTTGAATATAACGGAAGCTGCTTGCTTGTTTTCCAGTAACAGCTTGGTAGGCTGTATCAAAGTAGCTGTGCAAGTATATACCAAAAGGACGATCTAGAGACATGTTGAAAAGAAACAGATGAAGCCAGGAGGCACGAGCAGAATAAAAAGTTTGAAGATCTTATTGAAATGGCGATACAGTTACCAAGGTGACACAAATTTTCACAAGGAAGAGTGGTGGAATTGGGATTTTCGGTGTTACAAGTCGGCAACGACCTCCATTGATGCAAGTTTTGTTACTTTGCATTCTGATGACAAGCTTACTCTATGAAAGTGAAACTACATAATACACGATGGATACCTGCAAAAAGGTAAAGTCGGTTGAAAGGCGAATCAGTTTTTGACAAGTATTTTTTGTGGCGGTAAGCTAGCATGGGCTACTTTTCACGCAGCGAAGAGGGGATCAAAGAGCATGGGGATGTAAACAAGACAAAAAAACTAACAATGAAAAATACAGCTCATCATTACCAGCCATAACGCAACAATAGCGAGAAATAACGGTGCCAAAAAGAAAAACCTGGACCCATCATAGCCCACCACAATAGGAAATTTTGTTCTGCTGGTTCATCATGACGTTTGAATGAAACGCCAAAGTAAAAAGTCGATAAATACCAGGCATGCCTCTGAGGAGATCATCTCATTGCTTCTACATACCTATGTTCTCTAAAAAGCTTTTAGCACTACTGCTGCTTACCATCCTCTCCTTGGTACTCGTTGCTGGTAATGATTCGAGTACTTTGCAAAGAAAAGGCCGATGACGTTCAGACCAACTCACCTATTTCTTTTATACCGTGTGTAGAGTGCAAGGTTTTCCAAGCAGACGATGTATCCACATGGGATAAATCCAAGCTCAAGTCTTGGCTTTCTGAGCATAATATTAATTATGACTCCAAAGCCGATCTTCCCAGCCTTGTCAAGCAATATCGCGATTCCGCTACACATTATGCCAACTTGTTTGGCGTTAAAGTTGACCAGGCAACAAGCAAGCTTCAAAACAGTTTGACCGCCCAAAAGGACATCTCTGGAGCTAATGTTGAATACATTGTTGAGGAAGTCAAGCGACAGCTTCGTGTTCTTGATCTTGAAGGCCAACTTGACTACAGACATATTCAGGTATGTGAGATTCATGTGAAAGTACATCAGTGCGACTCCGGACTTTCAATATTAACCCTATGAACTTTCAGGGAGGCTTGAACAAGGCCAAGAAGAATGTCATTAAGCAGAAGGCTGCTACTGAAGAGCAGTGGGCTAATATTGTTACTGATGTTGAAGCTGAATTTCTTGACACAAAGCAAACTTGGTATCAAAAGTTCTTCAGCAACAAGAAGACCGCATCTGATAGCGCTCAAGCATGGCTGGACGAGACCAAGGCTCACCTTCAGAAGCAAAAGAACCTCTCCGAGGCCCAGATTGACGAGATCATTAACTCTCTTCGTTCAAGACTTGGAAGTGTAAATGATTGGCGCAAAGAGTCCGCTAAGAAGGATAAGACTTGGTTTAAGCAGCTGCAAAAGGATTTGCAGTCTAAGGCCGACATGACCCAAGAACAAGCCGAAGAGGTCATTGCTGGTCTTGAGTCCGATTTTGCTGGGTTTAAAACCTCTGCTATCGAATACGCAAATGGAGCTTATGATAATGGTCAAGCTTACCTTACCTCTTTTGTCGAACGTGTCACTACCAGCCTTCGCGAATCAGGTGAATTGACGCAAGCCAAGATTAATGAAATCATCGCTGCCATTACATCCCGCTTCCAAAATGTGAACTGGAGAACCATGCCACCACAACAACAGAAGACTTACCTTGAACAGTTGAGAGATGATATCTCCGTCCGATCTGAACAGACCAAGGATCAAGTGAACAACATTGTTTCTATTGTCTCCAAGACTCTCGAAGACTACCTCGTTTCTATCAAGGCCTATCTTTCTCCTGGTGCATCAGAAGCATCCAAGAGCGCATCCAGTGTGTACTCCGGTGCTACTGCCAATGCAGACAGCGCAAAGAGCACTGTCGTCTCTGCCACTGATAATGCCAAGAACTCTGCTGCCTCTGCTACAGATAATGCCAAGAGCTCTGCCGCGTCTGCCACTGACAATGCTAAGAGCTCTGTTGCATCAGCTACCAATGACGTACAAAAGGGTGTCCACAAATGGTTAAGAGACAATGAACGCAGTCTCTATGAAAAGAAGGGATATGCCCAAGCACACATTGACTGGGTTGAGAACTATCTCATCAACAAGTTCAATAATGCTCGTCGCATCACTACTGATGAAGTTAACGATGCTGCCACCGCCATTCATGAATACCTTGTAAAAACTGCCGATGTCTCTGAGAAGCAGGCCAAAGCAACTGTAGATCAAATACGCAATGGTCTCCAACACGCTCGAGACGAACTATGAAATAATTGACCATTTTCCCTCTTTTGTATGATTCCTACCTACAATAAAAAATTTTAACCCATGTATATTTTTTTTTTTTTACAATATGGCACTTTCAAAATGACCAGAGCATCAATGATTGGTTCTGGTGTCGGAGATCATACACCTGTGGTCATCACGGATGTAGCCGCTTTATCGGGTCATTCGTCGTTCCGATCGGTACCCATCCCAAGTTGTGATAATAAGACAGGTTATTGAATGCCTGTTAAAGAGCATGCAAGTCTATTGCTACGAGTCAGACGTGCGAGAGAAATGTATTGAGGAATTAACCCAAATAAAACATGTCGTGTTCATATTCATGTTCGGTGAACGGAATTTTCTTAGCGTCAGAGCGCACTTACTATGGCCTAATAAAAGATTTCCATAGCGGTAGTAACATTCAACATGTCTAATTAATTTGCACATTATTTCAATCCTTTCCATGTCATCAGGACACGCTTCAATGCATTCATACGACGACGTAATGCCTGATGGTATGTACCAGGTATGCTGTTGATTGTCTTCCTTTGTGTCACATCCTTCATGTCAGCGGGTGGTATATTGATGGGGGACAAGATTGTGTTCCCAGGTGGATTACCTAATTCTGTAGCGCAGCCAAAGAAGACCCAACACTGTTGAAATCAGTACGGGTTTTTGCAACGTTATTGTATTTGCCCGCAAAAGGGCGAAAGACTAGTGAATAATCGATATGTTTCAATTGGGTGGCAGATCAATCAAAAAATTTGTTTCAACCAGCTTGATATATGGATTTTTGCCAATCAGCATCCAGCGAAAAAATTTTTAGCCCATAAATTTATTGTGCTCGGAGTGGCCCTGCGTACCTTTTATTCCATTCCCAATGCCCTCCGTTAGTCATCGACGCATCGTCGCCATTGACTTGGATGACACCTTGTCTCATACTATTGAAGCTCTTGCAGCCTGGCACAATGATACATACGAAACTAATTTGAAGCATTCGGACTTCCATACTCAAAATCTATGGGAAGTTTGGGGTGGGTCCCGAGAAGAGGCATGCCAAAAGGTGCGAGAGTTCTATACTAGTAAGCACTTTTTGGACTTACAGCCCATCAATGACTACGCATTGGAATCCCTTCGAATGCTGAAGCGTAGACGATTTTCACTGGTCATTGTCACCTCAAGGCAACAATTGGTAGCCGAAGAAACGAAACGTTGGGTTGACAAATGTTATCCAGGTGGGCACTCGTAGACATTCAATCCTCAATGGGAAAAGTTGACTTAATCTTGATATTTCCACTCCAGGCGTCTTTGATTCAATTTACTTTTGCAACTTGTATCTAACCCATGCTGAGCAACAAGACTTGATATCCAAGCCGAAATCTGCCATCTTACGAGAAATCAACGCAGAATTACTGGTCGAAGATTCGCTCGAGCACGCCTTGGAATGCGCACAAGTCGGCGTTCCGGTCCTGTTATTTGATCGTGAAGGTAGCTACGGATGGAATCATATCAACATTGAAGGCAAAGGACCACAGGAATCCGACGCTATGATCCTTCCTCGCAATGTCACTCGGATAAAAACCTGGAAGCAAGTGATTGCCCACTTTCCCAAACCTGCCAGCCCTCTTCGGTTCTGCTGGGTTCCTAGCGACTTTGTCAATTCCGACGACGAAAGTGACGACTTGGACACCGTCAATGTGGACGACATGTCAGATGATGAGCAGTATGGCTCAGAAGGTGGCGACGAGTGGGCCAAACCGAACTCACGCGAGCTCATCTGGGCCTAATAATGCTTCCACCCCCTTTTTTCCTGCCCATTTTATTAATGCTTTTTGTGCAATGTACCAATACTCCTTCCCTCATAGACTCACACTCCACCGACAAACATATTCCTCCATTTCGGCAAAGCAACTTGCCACCCCCTATTCACTTTTCGACTGTATATGTGAACATTTCTTTTTGTTTAAATATTGCTATAATTACCTTTTTTTCCCCATCTTCCCACCCCCCCCCAGCATTTTCATTCTTGGCCACAGCATTCTTGTGGCCGACTGTACCAGTAAAAACCAAAAAAAAAAAATAAAGAAGGAAAACATAGGCCGATGCAAAAGCATCACCTAAATAATACTGATCAACGTCAATTGCAATTACATCTGCATACATCGGAACGTCATATTAGCGACAATTGCGAGGTTTTATCTTGAACAGTCATGTGGAACGGGTGGTAAGTACTTGAATGGAGCAAAAAGCGATAGACTACGAAGGGGAAAATCAACAGTACAAAATCATGTAGAGTACCCCCCCCCATTCCAGCCATAATAATGCAGCGTGGCAAACAGTGGGCCAAAGTCAAGGCACTGCTGATTGGCGCGGCAATGTGTGTTGGTCGCCTCCTTTAACCCATTTCAATACTCCTGTTTTCCATATTTCATCCAAGCTTTGGGCCAATTTTGACAAGCCTTTTTATTATTATTTTTTCGACACGCTCTCTCTTTCTCTTTTCTCTCTTCTAAAGAAAAAACATTGTTGTTATTATTACTCGCCTGACCTGCTTTTAGGTATTACGGTTTGAACTTTTTTTTTTTGGTCGTCATATATTTAACATTGTGCGCTTTCGTCTCCTTTCTAAATTGCCCACTTTGAAATTCACCCCCCAACATTTCAACAGAGTGTACGTACCGTTGCCACAAAAGCCCTTTTCTGTACTAGAAGCAAATCGTTCTGGACATTAGGTAACGTTCAATCACCATGCTTCTCATTTTCAAAGACAGCTTCGGTGCATGTTCTTTTTACTTACCAAACGAAAACGCCATGCTGAATCAGTATATTAGAGCAGACAAATGGCAACTTCTGCATTGTTTCCAATGCCACAGAATCGTTCCACCTCTCAGTCATCAAACGACACCCCAGGGCAATTTTCTACTCATACCGCAAGAACACGCCCTGTCTCCACACCTGTACCTTTACCTCTCCACGACTACATGACCGATATAGAACAAGCTAATTACATGAGACCCCACCAGCTATACGCACAACCCTATGGTAATCGACCTACATCACAAGACCACCATCGCCGGTACTATCAATATCGAAAACAAAATATGTTTGGTCCTTATCTGATGCTTCAGACCTTGGGTGAAGGCGAATTTGGCAAGGTCAAGCTGGGCATGCACATTGAAACCCAACAGGAAGTTAGTTTTGTTTCGGATTCATTACATTGGTCTTAGACTTTATTTTGCTGATCCCCCTCTTTAGGTGGCCATTAAGCTCATTCGCAAAGAAAGTGTTGATAATTCAACACGTTTAAGCAAGGTCGAAAGGGAAATATCTGTCCTCAGGGTAAGTTCATTTTTTTCACCCACGGCGTCTTCCCGCCTTCCGTGAATTATTGTTTTTTCTCTTTCTTCTTCTCTCCGTTACTTTTCTTATCACGCTGTAAGCTAACCTACCTACAACGTTGGTTACCCAAGACGGTTCGGCACCCATACATCGTGAAATTGTACGACGTTCTTGAAACCGAAAAATATATCGGCATCATTTTAGAATGTGCTTCAGGTTAGTTATGTTTTTCTTTCGTCAGCAAAGTAAATACGATTATGGACTAGAAAAAATTTCTCATGTAATGCAATGTCATTCTTCTTTAAGGAGGCGAATTGTTCGAGTACATCCTTGCCCGTCGTTATCTCAAAGAGCAAGATGCCTGTCGACTGTTTGCACAGCTCATCAGCGGAGTTCATTACCTTCATCAAAAGCATATTGTTCATAGAGATCTCAAGCTGGTAACACCTGGTTAATTGACACATTTTGTCATACCGCACACCTTGGCTTAACTCTTTCATGTTTTTCAATAGGAAAACTTGCTGCTAGATCGTAATCGCAATGTTATCATCACCGACTTTGGCTTTGCAAACCAGTTCAACAGTGCAAAGGATGATTTGATGGCAACGTCGTGTGGATCACCTTGCTATGCCGCTCCTGAGTTGGTGGTCAGTGAAGGCTTGTATGTGGGCTCAGCTGTGGATATTTGGTCCTGCGGTGTCATTTTGTACGCAATGCTCTGTGGTTATCTTCCCTTTGACGACGACCCAGCCAACCCTGATGGTGACAACATCAATCTGCTGTACAAGCATATCTTGAGCTCGTCTCTGGTGTTTCCCGACTATGTTAGTCCTATGGCTCGTGATCTGCTGGATAAGATGCTGGTGCCAGATCCTACTAAGCGATGTGACATTCAAACCATCATGGATCATCCTTGGCTCCAGCAATACCGTTCCTTGTTTGCCAAGTCAGTTCGTGAACTTGAATTTCAAGCAACCACGTCGGCTGAATTAACCCTGAGTCCAGTGGGAGCGGAAGCTTACCGCTACGCGCAACAATCCCTTGGCCTTCAAGAATTTTCTGCCTCAAGAAACACATTTTCATCCGATTATGATCTTGGTCTAAGCGAGCAGATGTTGGATAATCATAGCACAAAGGACATGTCTGCGGACGATGAGGCTGTGGTGCCATCCTCTAAAGAAGTCACCTCAAGTAATAGTGACAGCTCCAACAGTACTAGGAAAGGCTCAGACGTTGCAGTAGCGGATATAAAGTCTCACTTCTCAGTGCAAATGAATCAAGTCGTTCCCATGAACACGGAAGAACCTGCTTCTATTACCAGCCCCAAGCCATCCCGCACGCACTCTACTGCCGTTGTCTCCCCAGAGAAAACTATGAACGATCCATTATCTCCTAAACCGGGTATGAATGCCAACGACAAGCGAGGTAATCACAGAAAGGGCTATTCTACTGAAAAGTTCTTCAGTATCATTACTGGTGGTTACAGTCAAAGTACGTCAATTCCAAAGTCAACTACCTTTGGTGGGCTTAAACGAAACAACACCATGAACCTATCCCCTACACCATCATCCACCAAGAGTTCTTCAAACACTAGTTCCAACGCCACCCCCAGTCGTAATCATAATCGGTTTGGCAGTGTCTCGATTGCCCGGGGAACAGGCTCTATCTTGCATGCCAAGTTTTTATCCAGTATCAGCGGAAGCCCATCTCGGCGTTCTGTCCATGTTGATGAAAGTCCTCCTACCAGTGGGCCTTGGCCCGGAACGAGCGTCAGCGCATCCATCTTACCCAGCAACACTGGCCATACACCCAAAAGCCCTCTTTACACTCCTGCTCGTGCCTTGCAGCCAATTCCAGACTTGACGCAATCCAGTACTGTGCGAGGAACCCGACGCAAGGCTATGAGTTTACTGGTCACGCCTGCTGCTGCCGTAGAATCCAGTGAGGAAGACTCCAGTGGTGAAAACCGATGGCTTGGTGCTGAGACTGGAAGAAAAGCGCTTGCCTTTGCTCGTCGAGCCAGTATTCGTAATCGTTCCCGACCTGACAAATCAGCTCATGATTCTGATCGGGATAGCGGCACCATGGAAGGCATTGTGGAAGATGAAGCCCCTGCCAAAGAATCGCAAGACAAGGACCGTCAAAAAACCACTGGCAAGAAGATGATTGATTGGATAAAGAAGAAATCAAATTGTAAGTTTATAAACCTTTATGGCACCTGTTCATGCCGGGAAGATCCTATTGTTCTAAGTCTTTTCCAGTACGTGATATACGTTCTCCTATTAGTATATCGAGCTCTCCCTTTGATCAAATTGGACGCTCGTTTGCTCATGCTAGCATGAGAGGTCGCCCACAGTCTGGATCGCATTGGGCTCCCGAGGAGACTAAGCTGCGAATCTATCACGGAGCTGTTGATCAGTCGGCATTGACATCAAGATCTCCCAATGATGTTTTCAATGAAGTCAAAAAAACTCTGGCGTCCATGGGCATCGATGTGAAGAGTGAAGGAGATTATAAGGTCAAGTGCACTAGACGGAAGCGAAAGTCTGGACGTGTGATTCCACCATCCACGAATGCCAGTGTTGATACTTTTGATGGCGACAGTGGTATGTCCTTGTCCATGGCAGACCAGAAGAAACGCCGCGGGGTAGCTGGTACGGCCACTATCCGAAACCTGTTGCGCCGTTCAAGTGCCTATAGTCATGAAAGTATTCCTCATCAACGACATACTTCTGGTAGTGATGATGACGGCGTAGCGCCTAGTGATGTTGCTGAACAGCGTCATGCCTCGAAACAATGTACAAGTAGTTCACTCAACTCCACCGTGTCTGGAAAACCCGTAGCTCCTATTTATGGCGATGAAAGTGTTGACTCAGGAGATGAAATACGTTTCAGTGTCGAATTATGCAAATTTAAGAATCTTCATGGCCTCTATATTGTCGATATCAGACGTATGCGTGGTAATGTCTGGGGTTACAAGTTCGTCTACCACCAGCTACTGGAGGCCTTGGACCTATACCGAAAAGGCGGTTATATCCCTGGACCTGAACGCCAACCACCACCGCCTTCAAACCCTATCATGGCTACTGACTCAAAGAAGAACACTGACTTCAATGGTCTTGGAAGTATTGCTGAAATCAAGGTGTAAGCCTGTGGATTTCACCTATGGCTTGATATTTTTCCCCATCTCTTGTTTATCTTTTATTGCTTTATATGCTTGCGCAAATGCAACTTCTTATGATAGCCTTTTGGGCCTATTCTACACGCCTTTATACCAACAATTTTGCACGATTCCCATACTTTTTCTCTATGCTTTCTTTTGCTCCATCAGCGTTTAATTATCCACACCGATTTTTTTTTCATCCCGCACTCATAGCTCTCACTTATTCTTAATACCTCCACGATTTTTGGCTCTCAGATAGACCTCTACACAATATACTTTTTCATCCATGCTGGAAGAAACCATTTGTATGGCAAACGGGGGTTCAAAAGCGGCTGATGTGACTGCTACGTTTAATTTTTTTCGCAGCGCTGAGCAAAAGAGAAAAAAGAAAAAAAAAAAAGTTGCCTGTTACTGCCAGAACTACAGGTCATGCCAGACAAACAGAAGACAGCACAACCTAGCCGTAAAGGCAAGAAGGCATGGCGGAGAAACATTGACATTCAAGATGTAGAAGAACACCTCGAGCAAGTTCGAAGTGAAGAGAGATCAGGGTAAGGGTGTAGGTGGATTGAGTCTCGCAACCGACCATGAACTGATCATTGGAGGCGATCGTCCAATTTTGTTTACAGAGGCAAGATCTCTGAACGTAGCGATGACAAGCTTTTCATGATTGATGTCAAGGGAGACGATAGAGTCAAGCGACAGCTCGCCAAAGACAAACCGTTGTATATTGAAAAAATTCTCGAGAGTCGATCAGCGATACCCGCCGTTGGCACTCGTTTGTTTTCGCTTCCTAAAGCATCGCCCAAGGATAAAGGAAAGGAGAGCAAATCCTACAACGCCAAGATTGACAAGCTGGTCAAGCGAAAGTTAACTCACCCCGAGCCCGCTAAGCCTGCCAAAAAGTCCAAAGGCACTGCTTATGATGTTTGGGCTGATGAAGGTAAAGACCCAATCAATCCTATGGAATGTGATATAATGAAACTAGAGAAAAAGTCTTGCTAATCTATTTCCTCTCATAGAACCTACCACCGTGGAACTAAACCCTTACCTGGAACCTGTACATAAGCGTAAAGTGCACGCACCTGCCACCTTAAAAGTCAAGCCTGCTGCCGCCGTTCATCTGCCTGCCGTCCAAGTTGCCGATGCTGGTGCTTCTTACAATCCTACCATGGAAGATCATCAAGCATTGTTGCGCAAGGCTCACAAGGTTGAAGAAGATAAGATTGCGGAACGTGAGCGCATCAACAAACAACTTGAATTCCGAAAAGAATTGCTGGAGATGGATGATGATGAGGTAGCCAAAACAGACGATGAAGAAGAGGAAGACTCAGACGTCCATAGCGATGACGATGAAGAAACGCGGAAACGCAAGGAAATCCGAAAGAAAACTCGTACAGAGCGAAATCGTTTGCGAAGAGCCAAGGAGACCAAGTGGTTGGAAGATCGTCGAAGAAGGGAGAAGGCCCTGAACAAGGAACTTCACAAATTAGACGAAATTCAACAGATGGTTGTGGACATAGAGCAGGAAACCGAAGAAAAAGCTAAACAGCGACAAGAGCGACAAGAAGCAAAGGAAAAGGCAGGTTTGCCTCGGTTAGGCAAACACTATGTCCCGAAGGCTCCCATTGAAGTCCAACTCACCGAAGAATTAAGTGAGAGTCTACGAACTTTGAAGGTAAGATTCACTATAGCTAGGTGGGGGAGCCACGTTTTTTCAGTGACAGACAAACGGACCCACTAATTTCATCCCTAGCCTGAAGGAAATGCCTTCAAAGATCGATTCAATAGCTTGCAAAAGAGAAATATCATCGAACCCAGAGTACCTGTTGCTCCCAAGAGACGATATAAGCTCAAGGAATACGAAAAGCATTCTTACAAGCAATTTGATCGTGCTAACAACAACAAGAAATAGAAACTTGTCCCCCATTCCTACAGCACTTTACACTACATTATATTTGTTTTTCCTGTTTTTCTTTCTCTTTGTATCGACGTTTTGGATATATCCCGTTTGTAATGCATCTTCCATTGATAAAAAACATTCCACTCTCTCCTCATGTTATCCAAATGGCTTAGCGGACTGGACTATTAAACACTAGAGGAGATTGAATCCTCCAGTGCCACAAAGGACATTGCTCTACATTGTGTTTAAATACCGATGTAACCTATGAGATGCCAATTTGCCTATTGGTCTTCTTTCCCTTTCCTCTCACTTCTCTATGGTGGTTATTACTCGCCTTGTTTCCACTAGCTTTGTTGTAGCCATGGCTGCCTTGACTTCCGTCGTCAGCGCCGTTGGAACGACCACACCCTCTGTGTTCGCCTACATCGTCGATTGGGTAAGTGGCGGTATCCCAGGTTTAAGCGAATAAGATGATTTCGGTTGACTGAAGGCATATCATTTTATTTTCTTTCTTTCCATTCCATTCCATTTGCTCCCGCCCCTCACAGGAACTTCCCAAGGACATTCAATGGTCCAAGGTCGACCATGTCATCTACTCGTTTGCCGAACCTGACCAACATGGCAAGCTCACCAATTTTGATACGCAGCAGCTCCAGTCAGGTATGGTACCTTGAGGTCACACACATTTTATACCATTTTTAGCCAAATGCAGTAAGTCGCCCAATTCCGCCCGCTCATCTAACACAAAAACTCTTAGTCGTCAAGCAGGCGCATGCCCACAACGTGGGCATCAGTATCAGCGTTGGCGGTTGGTCCGGATCACGCTACTTCTCTAGCTTGCTCTCCAAGTCGTCTAGTACATTTGCAAAGACCATCATCAGTGCTGTTCACCAGTACTCCCTCGACGGTGTCAACATCGATTGGGGTAGGGAAAAATAGATGCTGATCAGAAAAACAAACAACCGCTAGATATTAATTATGTTTTTGGAACAACAGAATACCCTAACTCTCCAGATGCCATGACTTGCAATACCCGTTCTTCCAAGGATACCGCCAATTATTTGACGTTCCTCAAGACCCTTCGTCATGGTCTTGGAAGCAAGCTTATCACCCTTGCCACCGGCACTTCTCCTTTCAATGACAACAACGGCAATCCTTCCAAGAACGTCGCATCTTTTGCAAAGGTAATTACACCGTTTCATCTTTACCCCGCAAGTCCCGTGAAAAACACCCACTTCATAGAACTCAATTCCCATACCACTCCCATTTAGGTGGTCGATTCTTTCCTCGTTATGGTTGGTATCGAGAAAAAAATTTTCACGAGTGCCGGTATGCTTCGCCACAGCTAAACTTTGGTTTTTTTTTTTTTTTTCAACCATCAGACTTACGATATCAACGGCAATTGGGATACTACCACTGTGAGTTGCGGTTAAAATCATTTCAATGGCAGCAGACTGACAGAAATTAATTGGTTTTTTTTTTTTCCGCTATATTATTTGTTCTCGGTCAGGGCCCTAACTCACCCCTCTACGATGGACCCAAGGGCGAAAGAATGTCAGTAGAGGCGGCTTTGAGTCAATGGCATGCGGCGGGTGTTCCCTACAAGCAACTTTCCGTCGGTACCGCCTTCTATGGCTGGACAGCACGCACCACCTCCAACAGCCTGTCGTCGCAATATGTATCGTTTGCCAAAACTCAGATCCGAGGTGATCAATACGACACGATGTCCGCCGATCCATGCCCTGGTGCGCCCAAATCGTACAGTGGCGAGATGCAATGGCGTTCCATTGCCTCGGCTGGAATTGATGCCGGGAAGAATGGCTGGAAGACGCATTTTGATACCACCACTGAGACTCCCTATGCCGTCAACTCGGAAAAGAAGCAGATTGTGACTTACGATAACGGTAAGTTGAAACATGAAACGGCATTCATCCAACTCACCTTGACTGAACCCTTTCTCTGTGTTTCATAAAAATGACCATCAGTCAAATCGCTCCAGTTGAAAGCCAACTTTGCCAAATCGCATGGCGCCAGTCTTTTCTTGTGGTCTCTGGAAATGGTATGTTTATTTACTTGTGGCGGGGATTTTATACAGGTGCCGCGCGCACGCAATTCTCGGTGTCAAAACTAACGAACGCCATCAAAACAGGACGATAGCCATCACTCTTTGTTGAATGCATTGCAGGCTGTGCGAGCATAGAACCCACCGGGTCTCTTGTAGTAGTTTAGTTTACTTGTACCAACATATAATTCGTTAGAATAATATTGTGCTTGAAGTGGTGGATATTGCGTGCGAAATTACGAGGAAAAACCTTGTTTTGAACAAACAGGCCCCCAAACATGGTGTGATTTCCCTTTGACTTGCAGCAAACATTTACGGATGGCCTTGCATACGATCGAAGAGAGGGAAATTTTCAAAAACGTGGTAAAGCAATTTTTTTTTGGGACAGCAGACAACAACACGTACGATTGGAAAACGGAATATATTGAGGAAATACTTTTTTTCTTTCATTGGTTTTACAAAGTTAAGAATGGGGGATGCAAGAGAGATTTAGGGATTTGTGGTTCGTTTAAAAAAAAAAAAAAAAAAGCAGGGAACAAACAGAAAGCGTAATGGAAACAAAAGCAAATTACAAAATGCAATGATTATGTACAGAAACCTCATCAAGAGCAGGCGGATAATGGATGGCACGCACGCAGGTCAAGTTGAGGTCACAAAGTAAGAGTAGTGTAAGTTGAATCAAAGTGAAAAAAAAAGATTCTTAGCAAGGGATGACGGGTGTAGAGTTGGGAGAGCGGCTGAGAGGGCTATCGGAGCCATAGAAACAATATTTGTTCACCAAATCAAAGTAGGAAGGTGAATTGGCCGCGGGACGTGCATGAATGGGAATAGGATTGGAAACGGTTTGAGTGGATGTTGGGGATTTGTTGGTAACAAAACCTTCCTGCTTCAAGGTAGAGAAACCAGTGTTATATGCCATGGAAGCGGGAGGAGGAATGCGTTGAGTGGGTTCTTCAGTAGCGCAGAAGTAAGATGGGAAACTTTGGATGCGACTGGGAGGTGAGGGTCGGAACGTGCGAACAGTTGGGGTTTGAGCTGCGGCTGAAAGGGAGGCACTGAAGTCATATCTGGAACCAAGAGGTTTCTTTTGGGATGGCTTGGATGGGAAATCGTAGGTAGGCGAGGAGGACAAAGCCGGGGCTCGCTTGCCGAACTTAGTCTTGGGGACAATGTCACCATCCAGATCATCCATGGATACGGCCTTGGCAGCTGTTCCCTTGGAGAGCTCAAGTTGATAGTTGAGACCATCGTTGCTATCCCAGTAATCTGTACCGTTGACGGTATACTTTAGACAAAAATACATGGTTTCCTGGCCAGATTTTTCCATTCGGTCGTTTAGAGGAATGTTGAACATGAAACGATCTGTGTTGCTAGACTCCCGACCGATGGATTCACGATAAGCAGCTTGAACTTCAGTAACGTCTTGCCAGTAATTAAAGGTATATCGGACAGTGACTTGTTTGTTGAAGGCGATGTTGTTCACCTTGCATTTACCGACCAGCGATTTTTGGTCTGAAGCCAAGACAATGGATTCAATGGAAATCATATCGTTTGCACCGTGGATTTTGGTAGGCCAGTTAGGATACCGCAATTGAACGCCATTGGTTTGATCATCTTCAAGGTCCAAGATAGGGTCTGCCTTGACAGCCGATGGGGTTTGAGCTTTGAGGAACAAACGAACATGCTCTAGCTTTTGATCAAAGCGAACGAATTTAGGGTGGGGGGCAGATTGAGTTCTCTGCTTCATAGCGGGTCGTAAGGATGTAGGCGGCGTAGTGAGTTGCAACCGCATGGAGGCTATATTTGCCATTGGCGCTGGTGTAACAGAGTCCATATCGGGTTCCTTGGCTTCAACGTCGTTATTGACATGAGCAGGTTTTGACAGCGACACTCGTCGATGCGCCATGGTGGTGGTCATGGATGAAGCAGTGTATGGCATTATTGTGAGGGGATAATATGAACAAGAATAATATATGTACTGGTTGCAGTGAAGTGGGATGACACTGACAACTGAAGTGTGTTTGATGACTCAAAGCAAAGAAAGCTTTGCCCAGAAGTTAGAAAGTAAAAGGGATGTTTCGAGGGAATAAGAAAAAAAAAAATTGGGCAATGGGCACAATTTATATGTAATTTTTTTTTTTTTCTCTATCACAGATAGGCCCTTTTCCGTAATGGACTCCGACTTGTCTCGACTCTAAGGTGATTGTTTGTTTTATCAAACCCACCTATCTATTATAGTCCCTTTCCCCCCGCGAACACTACATGACAAGAAGCAGACACCATGAATAAAAAATCTCATTCTATGTCGCCATCCTGCTTAGAACAACACCATCGACTATGGTGCTCGCGTAACATAATGTCATGATGACCGAATTGTACACCTACCGAAATTCTCTTTGGCCCAATAAAAATCTGCTCATCCCGGCATCAGCCCGCACCGCCCGACTATCTATCAGAGAAAAAATGTTTGAGGTGTCTGTTCTCATTTTAGCCGATCATTTCCTATCAGAAATATTATTCCTCTCCAATTTAATTATAAAGCTACGATGAGATGCTCTACTTTAATTTTTTTTTTTTCATAGCTGAAGCTCGATGTGTTATCTTGATTTCCCATCCTACTGTCTTTTTCTGCCTCCGCTTTCCGAACTATCCTCCTCTCAACCCCCAACACAAAAAGTAAAGAATGAGAAATAGCATGTTATTGTAGAGTCTAGATCTCCCCACAAATTGGATTTGTTACGTTTAGCGAGAAACCGCATTGTTTCACCTTGTCTTTTTATTTTAGTTTATACTTTCTCCCCCATTCTAGCTGAGCGTTGGCCAAAGCCCGAGGCTCAGCTCAGCTCAGTGTCTGTGATTTTACCCAACTCTACCTCCCCGCAAAATACCGTTATTATCCCATTGATCTACTCCGAACGCCAATCGCTAACCCCAATCTTGCCCACACCTCTTTGCGCTATACCAATTATTTGCCCACACCATTTTGTCAAGATTTTAAATGAGACCGTCACAAGGTACACTTTCCACGCAAGGGAAGAATAAATTCACCGTCGAAACATACAAAGTAAAGTAAAATAAAAATTTTCATTCGGGAAGCAATATATCAGAAATTGGGCATATATGCTCAAAACATCAACATCTCAACTGTACCAAAGATCGGACGCTAAAATTAGACCCCAGGCAGCACAGACAGACTAAATCGGCAGTCTCGCCAGCAGGCCCTTAAAAAGTCCATTAAAAAAAAGGAGTACAAAATCAGAAAGGAAAACATTGAATGTACCCCCCCCCCGGTTGACTACTTTGTAAAAATATATTTCTTGGTTATTCTAAAAAATTCGCCTATAGTCTATCAGATTCTATAGTTTCGTATCAAGATAGAAAAGATTTTAGACCCTCCCAAATTTTTTTTTTCCAACTCAAGTTAGAGAACCTACGACTCCGCTATGTGCTCTCCTCTCGTAGGTTACCTTCATCCCATTGGCAGATCTCAGGAAATAAAGGTGGAAAGAACGGATATATGCAAAGCTTAAGATAAAGACAGTGAAGCCAGCAGGCTACACAGGCTGTATGGTTACTATATTGGCCGGTTGACTGCACGAAGCTTATCGCTCTTTTCTGACAGCGGAAGCAAACCAAAACCAAGTTGGTCGGAACGCCACTTAGGTAAATAAGGATGGGGAGAGCTTAAAGCGCTGATGGAGAACTCACTTAATTAGGATGAGAGCGAGATGTTATCGATGGGGTGGGGAAAACTTTTAGAATCATTGTAAATTCAGGTACAGAAAGCATAAACGTGCAAACTAGACTCAGGTTTTTTTTATACTGTCCATCACTGTAAGATTTTTTAAAATACGTGATAGTGCGAACCTCTTCAATCAGCCACCACCCCCATAGATCTACCGTGCCTGTCTGTTCCGAGCATTCCCACTAGTCTGATTCATGCAGAGGCGCACTGATCTCTCACACTACGGATGTGCCACTTTTCCACAGTCTGACTTTTTTTTCTTGGGGTTAGACAAGATATCCAAACATACATTTTATATAAACATATAGACCAGAAAAAAAAATTGGGGATAAGGGTGAAAACTACAAAATATAGAAACATCTTTGTACGAAGTTTTTTTGGTTTTTTCGAGTCATCTTTTTGAGATAGTCGATAAGGACTACAACAGAAAGATAACCGGCTACCAGCCGCTCGAGACCTCTGTACATGGTCTCCGAGCGCCAGGATCCCGCCTCTCCAATCCATTTTGGTGCATCAAATAAAAAGAGGAAAATGCAGGTAAGGATTTTGGAGGATTGGAGAGAGGGTTCAAAAACTGGGACATCCCAGAAAAAGCTTGGTGAAAAAGATAACAAACTGGGTAGGGAAGAGGGGCGAAGGTAAGGTAAGTGAGGGATAGATATTGAAATGGGGAAGGGGAGAAAAAGCAATGGAAAAGGAAAGAAAAAGAGTAAGAACATACTAAAGAGAAGGGTTTGGGAAACGACCTGTTACGAAAGGCAAAGAAGATCCAGCTATGCTTCTTCAGGGATCAACTAACACCGCGAACGTTTGAGATTTTCATCTATAAACAGTGTCAATCCATCAAATGCGGTTCTCTGGCAATGTCTGTGCCTTGGCTAGGCTAATTCAAACTCACCTGAACTACACTCGTAAGGATAGATATCCAATTCAGGATTCTGATCCTTATCCAGCATGGGTTGCAAAATCCGTCTTCGCGCGTTGATGAACCAATTGCTAATTTGGTGAACTGTCAAATTAGTGGCCAGGGCAAGCTCCTGTTTCTGATCTTCCGTTGGGTAAGGGTGCATCTTGTGTTTCAGTAGCCAGGCTCGCAAAACAGCCGTGGTAGCTTTTGGCAGATTACCTCGCTTTCGTTTGCTCTGATGATACGGTTTGGCTAAGAAAACATTTTGCTGTTCACTGTAACGGTCAAAATGGCTGGTTCTGGTCGGCGGAGGTGATGAGGAAGAGTCAGGTGGCGAAGGAAGATCGCACGGCACAAGTGGAGGGGTCGGCGATGATGTTGACGAAGATATCGGTGAACTATCGGCAGCATCGTCATCTTAAACAAAAAAAAATTCGAATGCATGTAAGCAAAACATGTCAAAACCGGTTTGGCAGAATATAGCTATCCCGTCCCATTGTACATGAGAATGACATAAAAAAAAACCAAGATAACTACCTCTACCATGCCGATCGGTAAAGCTGGACCAGAATCTACCATTATCTACAAGCATTTGTTCGATACGTTCTTTGTGCGATTTGATGTAAGGCTCATATGACGGATCAGGGTAGGAGATGTGAATGTGCTTCGTGTGCCCGGATCCATCGGTCGCAAACTCATGGTCGTGAAAGAGAATAACAGGATTGAAAGTTCGAGTCTGGAGAAGAAAAAAAAAAGGGAAAGATAAAAGCGCAGTTCGTTAATGATCGTTTACAAGCCAAAATAAAAAATATGGCGAAAATGCTTACATGTCCCATTAGTGGTGATTGTGTGCTTTTCATAAAACGTTAGAGATTGCGACAAGCGTCGAATGTACAATGGAATAGTTCGCCAGATGCCGAAGCAGATTGAATCCAGCTAAGGAGAAGATAGGAGTGGAACGCTTCGAACAAATGCTCCAGGAAATTGCAAAACCAGAAAAAAGTAAAAAGAAAAAGGAGGAGAGAAAGTAAGGAAAACGAGAAACCACAGATAGACAGGCTCTTCGCTTTTTTGTTTCAAGTTGTTGATGACAAGAAAAAAAGGGGAAGATGTAACTTGAAAATCAAAACTGTTCGAGCATCCCAAGTGTCAGAAGTCAAAGTTCGCTAGGCCCTGTGAGATGAGGGAAAAAAAAGAACTGCTCGGAGCCCAAAAACCCTGTCAATACAAATGGGAAAACAGTGGCCTTTTGGTCTGGCGCCACCTCAGCACTTCGGCTCAGTTAAGGAATTCGTTGCTTGATGTTAAAACTCCGGGCTCATCATGGGATGCCTTCGTCTACTGATTGATTAATATCTCCTTCGACAGACCAATGAACGACCGAATTAAACTCGTCACTGCCAATGAGAGCTACGCCCAACAGATTTAAGGACGGTTCAGCCTTCAAAAACTGCACCCGTCACACACCTTTCGATATCAACCCCCCACCTGCTGTCAATAACTTTTCACCATGTACGATGCCCGAACCTTGCCACCCATGGATTACTCTATTGTAGTGCTGCATGCAGGATAATGGTGGAGAAGAAGTTGTCGTCATTGTCACCTTTCAAATTTCGGTCTGTACGATTTGATAAGCTTTTTTCACACGTACTTACACAGTAAAAATTGTGTGATGAGTGAGTATATAGAGATTAATTACCCGACCGAAATTGTAGATGAAGTCTGGCGGTGTACGAGTGTCTGTGAATCAGATAAATAACCTACACGGATGGATTTCGGTCATGATTGGAGTGAAACCTGTCAACGGGTGAATAGAGTCCGCGCGGTTGCGTACGACCGCAGTCTAGACATACGGTAAGGCTCTAGAACTAAGCTTATGAATATCAACATAAGCGTGACTAAATGGTGGAACCAAATTATGGTGTGAGTCCTCCTGTAGTCATTATCAGATACGATAATTGGTTTTAGTTGCCGGGTATGAAGCACTGTCAACCAGCCAACCGCTCAGTCAGCAATAGTCAATCTTTAGTCAGGTGGCTTGTCCGGATCGGACTTTGCTAGCGCATCTCATTTTATATGCATGGCATCCGGATGCTTGCGGCATTCGCTCTATTGGCTACTATGTACATATGTAAAAAAGTTGGGATGTCGAACGGCCTGAAAAATGCGGTTTTGGTCAGGCAAGATGAGAGGCATATACTGTTTCTGGTAGTGTATTTTGTACCCCTGTACTTTTTATGTAACAAAAAGGCAAACGTGTGTTGGGTCAGCCGCACCAGTGATCGGACTGCGGATCGACAGTATAAAAGCTTCCCGACTGATTATTTATCCATTTTCATCCCATATACATTTTTCTACTATGCCCCGTACTGTCAAAGCTGCCGTCGTCAACGATTTCAAAAGCCCTCCGAGCTATCAAGATATCGAGATCGCTGACCCCTCAGAAAGTCAAGTTCAGATTAAGGTGCTGGCAACAGGCTTGCATCAGCTTGTAAAGAGTCGCGCAAGCGGTGCTCACTATTCTGCAAACATCACATTGCCTCTTATCCCTGGTGTCGATGGTGTTGGCGAGCTTCCAGATGGCGAGCTGAAATATTTCATGACGTTCAATCCCACCAGTACCGGTTCCTTCGCGGAATACGCCAATGTGGCTAAGGATGACCTGTTGCCTGTTCCAAGAGGTGCCGATCCAGCGGTGGTCGGTGGCTTACTCAACCCTGCCATGTCGTCTTGGCTCGCTCTCCGCAACCGTGTTGAATTGAAGAAGGGTTTCACTGTACTTATCTTGGGTGTCACAGGTGCTTCTGGCCAACTTGCTGTGCAAATTGCGCGTTTGCTCGGAGCGTCTCGTATTGTCGGCGCAGGACGCAACCAAAAGGCCTTAAACGACCTTCTCGCCAACGGACTAGACGCTGCTATCACGCTTTCCGATGATCAAACAGAAAATGAAAAGGCATTTGCTCAGGAAGCGGCCAACATTGATGTTGTTTTGGATTATTTATACGGTCCGGTGGCTGAAATTGCCATGCGCGCCATCATTAGCCAGCGCGAGGTCTCATCTCATCGACTTGACTGGGTTCAGATTGGAAGCATGGCTGGTCAAAGTATCTCCCTTCCCGCCAATGCTCTTCGTGCGGCAAACTTTTATATTTCCGGCAGTGGTCTTGGTTCCATCAGTATGGCTGATTTCCGAACAGAGTTGACGGAATTGATAAAACACCTTGCGTCCGGCAAGTTGACTGGCTCTGTCGATCCTCAAAGTTTGAAGGATGTCGCTACGGCATGGACTGCTAAATCAGATGGTCGCCAAGTATTTGTACTTTAAGTGATAATTTGGTCGGGAATAAATATAATGTTCTCTATGACTGTTACTTTAATATGCCGCCAACCGTGTCATTGTTTTTCCGTCAGTTTTTTGACAGTCTTTTTCATGCCTCGGTTGCCACCGAAGCCTGTTGGCGGAATCAAGGGACATGGAACGTCACGCCTTGCAGCATCATGGTGGCTATGTCGGCGTTACTTGAACGGATGCCCGCTATAACAATTTGAGTGTCCGTGCGTAGACATTACGATGTGCTGAGGCCGTTTCATTGGCTTTGGTATACAAATGGAAAATAACAAAAGGAAATGTCTCTGGCAAAAAGGAAATATTCATTGTAGCCCCGTAGTTCGGTTCACATAAACAGATGGAGTGTTGTGGGTTCGTCTCGGGCTCTCTATTCTTGTCTTCAGGGTATTCAGATTCACTATTTTTAGATGAACGGCATACAATGCATGCTGTTGTTGGGCGCGCTGTTGACAAATTCTTACTTCATGCCTCTGTCATCCATTTTTGCCTTTCATCCGATTTAACGGCGATCTTGGAAAAACGATCGAACAACGCTTTAGTCACCGAAATCAAAAACACCCCTTTCTTCATCACTGGCTACTCCACTATATTCATATCACCAAGCACATAGATGTCGTCCAAAGCTTGGTGAGCATACGCATAGCTCGACGATCAAACGCACGTGCTAGCCCTATCATGCCCATTGCGATTCATGAAGCAGAGATCAATACGTAGAATTTTCGTCATTGTTTCATGCTTGCTCCAGTAAAGTGGATATGTCGAACCCAGTGGTCCCCGTTATTACTGAAGTAATCACTATTACGATCGAAATATTTTGGACTACCCACAACGACTTAATCAGCATGATGCATGAATTTACGGACATTTTACTAGTCCCTCACAAAGTATAAGAAGTGACCATCGATCACGACGAATTATCACATTGTAACCTTTACCTTGTCCTTTCACGTCGGAATGATCAAGAGTTTCCTTGCTCTGGCAGCATTGGCTTCGGTGGCTTTAACAGCCCCAGTGACTAATACTAGCTCCTATGAATTCAGTGGCCCATCTCCATACAAAAGTGATGGCAATCTCACCAAGCCTTTGGTCAAACCTTACACACCAGCGGGTGGAATTAACACCAACGGCACCATCCCAATCTACCATCCCCTTAGTGACTTTGATTACGAGTCGCTTAATCTCGTGGTGTATCAAGAGTACATTGAGTTGGATCTCTTTGAATATGGTCTCAAAACATTTTCTGCCGCCGACTTCAAGGCTGCAGGTCTTAATCAAGAGGACAGAGATCTTATCCAGTTCATGGCCGATCAAGAAGTCGGTCATGCCAAGATGGTTTCTAACATGTTGGGAGAAGGAGCTCCTAAGCGATGCGAATACCAATATCCATTCACCAATGTTAGCGAATTTGTTGACTTTTGCCAAAAGCTCACTCGCTTTGGTGAAAGCGGTGTTTATGGATTCCTGGAACACCTTGATTCAAGAGATGCTGCACAAATGCTCTTGCAATCCATCACTACTGAAGCTCGTCAGCAACTGATTTTCCGTCAATTCGAAGGCTTGTTCCCTATGCCGGTCTGGTTTGAAGCTGATATCACTCAATCCATGGCCTGGACTTTGCTTGCACCTTACATCAAGAGCTGTCCCGAAGGTCAACCACGCATCATTTTCCAAAATTTCCCTTCCCTAAATGTCACTAATAATCCAAGTGGTATTGACCTGAAGTACCCCCCTGCCATTACTCATGACCGTGCTCTTTCGCATCCTGGTATGGAAGTCGAATTCTCATGGGGCAAGGTCGGTGAACATGTTGGCCCTAATAACAGTTATGTCACGAACACAACCGCTGGAGCTCCAATGTATGCTGCCTGGATTTCCCAGCTCAACACAACCTATACGGAATTGTATGATATCAAGAACAATTCTGCTAAAACAAAGCAGCCTAACACTCAGACCTATGAAGGTGACCCAGCTGTGAACGGTACTATGTTCATCTTGATCACGGACACCGACTTATTTGTCACGCCTGCCAATATTTCTCAGTTGAACCCTCACGTCGTAGCTGGTCCTGCTTTGTTCCAAGCTGGCTAATTTCATGAACTTCTGATCTGTTCCCGGAAAAAAAAAACAACTAATTTTTGTTGCTATAGCCTACTTTGCAGCGCTAATGCCTATTCTAGTTTTTGTTACATACTCACTGAAAGATTGGTCAATAAATGCTACTGGTCTACATATCTACAATACTTCATGTCGCGGTGGTCAAGCCAGACAATTTTTTCATTAAGAACATATTTCACATGTTATAAATCGATACGACAAAGTGCCGCCATGTTATGACAGCAGCACAAAACCCATCTTCGGGGAAGTCTGTTACGCTATTTCATCAGTGTTACCACTTTCACATGCTTTTACCCATTATTGGGAAAAAAAATTGAAGGCTGCTTAGAACTATCAGTACGACTATACGTGAAAATAAAGATAGTTTCCATATGATAGCGAATGAATCTTAGGATAATGTCAATGTTAACCAATTGTTGGGGCCTTGGTGCCTGTGTCTCACTCTTTTTTTTAACGCTCAGCAGCACATGTCGCTGTCACAATCACTGTTCCCCTTCAATTTATATAGGGTCTTCACCCAGATTTTTGTGCAGTAGTCCTCCAGCATCTTTCATTCACGGATTCAACACCAATTCTAAGCGAGATGTCACAACGTCGGACGGCCGCTACAAAGAACACATTCGATTCAATGAATTCAAATAATTCCTACGTTAATCCCGGCAGCCAAGTCAAGCCAGCTGCAAACGGCAAGCACTCAACCTCCTCCTTGCTTGGACCTAGCAAGCACACTGTCTCATGGAAACAACTGCCCGAGTGGCTAAGAGACAATGCCTATATAACAGATGGATACAGACCTCAGTTAGACTCTTATGTAAAGTGCGCAAAGAGTGTATTTTACCTCCACAATGAGTTTGGTAAGATCGTACCAATCTAAGAACTTGTCTCGCCACCGTATAACTAACATTGTTGGCTCCTTCACTAGTAAATATATGGTCACATGCATTAGGGTTCGCATTATTTTGCTTCCTAGGCGTCGTCGTGTCTTGGAAGACTGTATTTGTACCTATTGCCGACACTAGAACCATGGGGGACATTGTGTTCTTCTATACCTTCATCGCCGGAGCCATGTCCTGTCTTGGATTGAGCAGTACTTATCACTGTTTGTCCTGCCACTCTGAACCCGTAAGTACGACGAGAACAGAGGATAAAGAATAATGCAACTTTGTGTAGCTGATAGAGCGTTTTCACATCTACAGGTGGCAGCCTATTGGAATAGATGCGACTATCTAGGAATCATCACGTTGATCTTGTAAGTTAGCGCATTGTGGTGTCTAAGTCAATTAGCATGAGAGGTTACCCTAACGACGTATTTTCCATATTATTAGGGGTTCATACTATCCCATGGTATATTATGGTTTCTATTGTCATCCTTATCTACAAAGTAAGTTGGCCAGAGGATAAAATTTGGAACTGTGAAGCTGAACTCTAAACATTATACTCCACAGTCTTTTATATGACTGCCATCTCAGCGATTGGAACTGCTACGGTATGAAGAATTATATTTGTAATTGGCACTACAGATTTATGACGGGTACTAAACCATTTTGTTCTGCTCATACCTCACATTAGGCTTGCGCTACCATGATGAAGCATTTCCGTACACCTACTTACCGATGGATGAGGACAAGTCTGTTCTTAGCTATGGGACTTTCGGGTATCATTCCGATCTGCCACGGTATTATTAACTTTGGGTTTGCAATGGCTTTTCAATCTATCTCCTTGGGCCACATGATAGCAATGGGAGCCTTTTATGTTGTTGGAGCCTTGTTGTACGGTCATAGGTACGTTGTTTTAATTCGTAGTCGAAGCCCCTGTCGAGTCATTTCGGTTCTCATTATTTTATATCTTTTTTTAGAATTCCCGAGAAATGGTATCCTGGAAAGTTTAATATTTGGGTGAGTTATCATTCGAGTGATAGTAGTTTTGAGCATGGGAGGGCTATGATAACGAATGATCCATTTAACGATTTCTTCGCTGTCTCTAGGGTTCAAGCCATCAAATTTTCCATGTCTTCGTAGTAATTGCTGCGATCTCACATTATATTGGAGTAACTAGAGCTGTATCTTTCTGGCATAATAATCCAGGACTTTGCGAATTATATTAAAGCTAGCACTGGGCTAGGTGTATGTTACATAGAGCATGTATTATGGTATTGTAGATCAGATCCTTTTTTATCGAATTACACCTTGCAATCTACTCAAACTTCACGACTTGACTGGACGTGATTCATAAAGTACAAGTATAATGTAATAGGTTTAATATGATTATTCACAGTGTTCTGTAACTAAAATAAGGCGAGTAAATAGTTGGGGAATAGGAGATAGACTTTAAGCTGTAGGAGATGCAATCTCCTTCTCGGACACTTCAGCGCCTTTGATATCGTCGCTGTCAACTGTTTTAGGCCTCTCGATATCGTCAGCTTGCATATCTTGTTCATCTCGCTCCAAGTGCACGTGGGCGCGCTCTTCATCAGACAAATTGATAGTAGGTCCTTTGAACCATATTCGCGCATCAACGATCCAGCGACCTAAACATCAAACTTGCGGGTCAGTCCTCCATTCTGATTCAGTCATCTCGCGTAGTGCAACACGACCCAAGACTTACCTCCAGCACCAAGAATGACAGCACCAATAGCCAAGCAAGCATAGTTCATGTTGACAGGAGTGATGGGACTCACAGGCGGAAGGACGAATAGAACAGTGATAAAACAAATCCAAAGGACAGCAATGGCACCAATGATATCGGAGGCAGGTCCAAGATGCAAAGGACCTCTCTTGAACTGCTTCTTATTAACCAGCTTGGCAGCAATGGGAATAGCATAAGAAATATACAATCCAATGGTGGCAACAGAAGTGACGGCCGAGAAAGCTGTGGCGTTTCCAAGAGAAGGAAGACCCAACAAACTAGCAACCAACACAGACAACCAAACAGCATTGACTGGGGTCTAAAAGAAAAATCCGCCTTCATGTCAATATTTAGATTATGTTCGGTCACCTCCATGCCTACTCTTTACCTGACGCTTTTTATCGATAAGATGCCACCATTGGCTTCCAGGCATAGCACCATCACGAGAGAAGGCGTAGATCATTCGAGAATTGGCAGTAACGGAAGCAAATCCGCAGAACCAGCATGCAAGAATCAGTATCACCATGAGAACAATACCACCAGCACTACCCACACAATCGACAATGATTTGCATCACTGGGAATCCTGAGGCAGAGGCAATGGTGGTATCGAGATCTTGGATACAAAATAGGAAACCGATGATAAAGAACCATCCCATGATACCACTGACTATATTTCCACACGCCATGGTTAGTAATTGTACCCCCACTTTTCAATCACCGATGAAATACATACCAATGATTGCCATGGTCATACCAACAGGTCCACTGATTTCTGCATTGTGGGTTTCCTCAGACATATGCGCACTTGAATCGTATCCGGTTAAGGTGAACTGCGCCTGCAAAAGTCCGACCAAGACAACATAGACAGGACTGTCCCAGCCACTGTTATTATTATAGTAAGTGAAGACAAAGCTTCCGGGTTGATGTGTAGGAGCCTTAGCGGCAATGACAATAAGGATAATGGTAGGAGCAATGACTTGCCACCAGGTACTGAATGCTAGCGTAGTGGAATTCACGGTCAGCCCCGATGTGCACTTTTTAATACCGTCTTAAACCTAAACAGTCATACTTACAATTGATACGGGTCATAACCTTGGGTCCAAGCGAGTTGGCAATGCCGTGAGTAACGCAGATAGCAATATGGATTCCAGTGGTTGCTCCGGGGGTAGGTACCCAATTTCCGTTGGTACCAATGAAGATCACGGCACCCAGCATCAAGGCAATACCGTAATCGATACCGGCTGTCACAGCAAACTGACCTATCAAGTTAAACCAACCCGTCATCCACGAGGCAAAAGGTGCATATCTACGTGAGCTCAATCTGGCAGCCCACCAGTACAAGCCTCCACTTGTGGGATAAGCAGACGAGATTTCTTTGGTCGGAACAATCGTATTGGGCTGAGTTAGAAGCGATCTTCACTGATAGGAATTGCTTGACGAATGCGGATAGCTTACCTGACATAGCGAGTCCAACCATCAACGTGAAGAAAAAAACGACCACCCATCCCCTGTAATTATTAGTTGTCAGCTATGCTTTTTCGAAATCGAGCTGGAGAAGGTGTGCAAGGGACTTTGATTTACCATGTCATCGCGACCTGGTTACAATTTGTCAGAAATGGACGATCAGTGACTTCATAGGAAGTGCTGTTTCTCACTTACCGGACCGCCAGTATTCAAACCATATGAGAACAGCGAGGTCAAACCAGAGGATATACAGACAACACTCAAGGCGACACCATAGTTTCCAATGGACTAACGTTCATCAAGAGTGTTAGACATATCCTTTCTGATTCGATCGGTCTATTCTCCAATACGTTACCGAAAGCTCTCGTTTAAGTTCCTAGAACAGAATGGATTAGTCTTGAGGCACAATTGATATATGTTTCGACACAAATTATTACCTGTTTATAACCTAGCTCATTCAGGCGCGCTGCGTCCTTGACTGCGATTTCTTCGGCTGTCAATTTTGGTGGCATGACAGGAAAACAAGTAGTAGGGATGTGGTGTTACCGTTGACTGGTATATAAACGAATTCTGTGTTTTTTTTGGCTTAGCCGAAACTGTACGAGACTATCTCATGTGTGCCTTAGATAACCTGTGGGAAAGATAAGACCGCCTCATCATAAAAAAATTTGTTCTGCTATTAGCCAAAGTGGCAAATTTGTCCCACATGACATGCGTCTCATCTCACGGTATCATGGCCGAGCTGTATTACAAAAAACCAAAACTTGAGATAAAACATGACATTGAATGTCTTTTTGAATACTTTGCATACGCTCTTATTGTGTTCATTTAGGGTGTCAAAATATGGAGAACACATCATTGTATTCTTGGTCCTGGCGTGATCTGGCAGTGGCAAAAGATAAATCTACGATTGTAATTTTACTACAAATGGCCGGGTTGGCGAGCTGTCTATCTTCGTTCCGAATCACATATGCCGTAATCAAGTTAAGGACATATCTACCACCTTTCCTCACCGACGCACTTTGTTACAATCAATTCCAAATTGCCTCTCATCAAGTGTTCGTTGCATGTGGGCAATTAATGTACCTAGTCCTATTCATATCCATTGAATGAAATTTTACACATATTGACATCAGACAAGGGATAAAGGGAGGAATCCATTACTTGCCCCTTAAAGGGTCCGCGGCCACTTGTTGCGTTCCGTAAAACCTGCATGCCGATTTAATTGCATTGTCAAACCATTGTTCGCTCTTGAACGAATGCCGTTCACACAACAAAGAAAAGGGTTGTATTCTGCTCGCTTTCCCGATTTCTACTACTTTTTTATGATGCACATGCTGTTGGCGCAAGCGTGAGGTCCGAAACCATTGGGGGATCGCTAGCCACACCAACTGATACCAGATATGTGAAATGGTGTAGGTTTTTATTTTGCTTCTCTTTTGAAAATCTAATTGCCAGTACCGACCGACTGACTATATGTCTATTATACAGTACGCACGCTGAGGAGAGGAAAACGAAGCCGAGCCATTCATCTACACAAAGTGCCAGCCAAGTTAACTTGATATGAAATGGTTTATGATGAGGTCGAAGTTGATTTCTTTGGACGGGCCCATTCAGCTGGGAATTCGAGCTTCTTTTTCGATTTGACATGTCGAGTATCCAATGGAATGTCGGCAAATGTGTCAGAGGAGTCCTATATAAAGCCAACATAGTCAGTAACAAGGTACACCCATTGTTGAAATGTGGATACTACTTACCTTTGCTTCAGCAACGAGTTTGTCTAACAAATCACTAAGATACTTCTTGTTTTGCTTGACATAAGGGAACTTCTCACTTGAAAGAGTGAGCTCTCCAGTCTCAGGGTTGTAACGAGGCCCAGAGAGGACCAAAAGCTTGTGTCGTTCCTGGTCATTCAAACCAAGGAGGTCGACCTTGACGTTGAGTACACACTTGGACTCAACGGGGTGAGGTTCACCCATGTAGTTCTGAGTTTTGAACCGAAGAATTTGAGACGAAGTAGGAGGGACAAAGGGTTTAGCGTGTTCTGGAGGTGAAGAGATTTAAATAAAAAAGCACCAGATCCAACTCGCTGCCGAGCAAATGCAACATACCACTCAATTTGGGGATTTCGTATTTTGCTTTTCTGAGGTAGCTGCGAACTTCACGAATATTGCCAAAGAGTTCGTGTCCAATGGTGGTCTGATCGTCAAAATTGAACTTCTCCATGTTTTCAACATCAAATGGGTGCTCAGAACGACGTCCAGGTCGTTGACGTCCAAGGTTCTGTACGGCAGAAGTGGACAATGCTCGTGTAATGCCTACTCTTGCTGTGCAGCGGCTCAATTGGCCACTTAAAATGAGGGAATTCATGTCGGTTCAATGAAAGTGGACTACAAAAGTTTTTTTTTGTCCATCACAGCTTTTTTTTTGTGACAGGAGCAAAATTTCGAGGTCGCCAAATTTGATGACGACACCACCTTTGGGTGCTTGCAGGTCCAAATTATCGCATCCCATAAGGCACGCTTCTTCTTCTCACCCGCCATATTTGATCAAAAACAATATCTATGGTAAGGATTTTTTCGTACAATTTGTTGTATCTGCGAATTTATGAGAATGTCTCGTCCAAAATTTCATTTTCTGAAGTACAAGCTTCGAGCTACTTCTTGAGCTACTTTTTTTGTGCCAAAATGGAAGGTTGAAGAAAGTTGCGGAATTTGAAATAAATATGAATGACAAGTCAGTGCCTGAACGGCAAGTAGATCTCTTCTTGAACAATGCCAGCGGCACAGGCCGAGCATCACAAAAGTCTTGGTAAGCAACACAGCCACTATGTTGCATATTCACTTGCGACTTTTTCAGACGACTTAAACCTAACCCTTGTTCCCTAGGCAACAAGTACTTCGCCGAACATGACTATAGAAATGCAATTCAAGAGTACTCGACGGCGATCGTAAGCAATGAACCGTTTTAGTCGCGGCTTTGTTCGGCAACATTTCTGAATTTAATTCGTTTCTTTCAGATAAAGGATTCTACGCAAGTCGCTTACTTCACCAATCGTGCCCTATGCTACTCTAAACTCGAGCGGTATTCCGAAGCCATTCAGGATTGTAGAAAGGCGATCGAACTCGACAGTCATACTGGTAAATTATACCTTGCACTTACTCGGTAGCCTTTAACATGGACATTCACAACATGTTATCTAGTCAAGGGCCACTACCTCTTGGGCAATGCTTTGATTGAAAAGAAAATGTTCACCGAAGGTACGTTCAGCATGATTTCTCGACGCCGATTTCTACGCCGCTGACTAATCCAGTGCGAATTCATCCCATCACCAGCATTATCAAGTCTTAAGAAAGGTAATTAGTGAAAGGAAAGAGCTTCTGATCAATTCGAATGATGGCTTACCTTTAATGTGTTATATAGCCTACACGCTTGCCATGGAGCAAAGAGTGAAATATGTCGGTGATATTTTACAGGCTCTTTTAATAGCCAGGAAGAAGAAATGGGATGAGAATGAAGTAGCACGTATTGAGCGAGAGTCTGAAGTTTTCAAATATGTTAAAGGCTTAGTAGAGAAAGAGCGAAAAGAGCTTCTTGAAGAAGCTGGGAACGACGAGGAAAAGGTTGACGACGTAAACTTCATTCAGGTAAATCAGCATATGCCGGATGCGCCTCGATTACTCACATCACTCACCTTTATCAAATATTTACTTAGGATGAGCGATTGACCAGAATACAGAAGGTCTTTGAGCAATCCAAGGAAAATGTGATGGTAGGTGGACATCCAAATGTAGCAAAAGTGTTAAATTTCTTATCGCTAAAAAAATTCGTACTACAGCGACGAGAAATACCAGATGCATACTTGGATAAGGTAAACAATTTCTTAAATGAAAGAAACCTGGCAAAAAATAGAGTACATTGTGGATACTAATGCCGGGATTGTTGTAGATTTCATTTAACATTATGCACGACCCATGCTTTACACCAGGTAGGTTAAGCACTTTTTGAGTTTTTCAAACATCGCTCACTAGCATTGGCCGGAAATTAACAGCCTGAGGAATGCACTAATAGACGGAATTACCTATGAACGACACTCCATTGAGACTCATTTTGAAAAAATTGGAGAGTTCGATCCGCTGACTCGCAGACCTTGTACAAGGAAAGACTTGATACCAAATTTGTCTCTAAGAGAAGCAATTGAGGATTTCTTGGCAGAGAACGGATGGGCAGCAGGTAAACATGACATCTAAATTGGAAATTTGAGAGATTTGATAGCCTGTAAACTAAATTGAACCATGTCACCGAACCATGATATTGCTTGGCACATCTACAGATTACTGATACTTGCATCAGCTTCCACCATAATGTTTTTGTTTTTTCTATGATACATCCCCCCCCATAGATATTTGTATTCCATACTTTCGATAAGAGGTCGTTTTCCATCACTACCCCGCGCTGTTGTCTCCTATTGTAAAATCACCTTTTTCGGTTGCCAAAATTGTATACAATAGTATTCCTTCCTAATGAATCTAACCGCTACCAATAAAATCCAAAATATCTTATTACGCTTTTGACATAGTTTACCGATGTATTTTGCCGTAATCCTAAACTACCCTGGCAGAACCGGCCATATTTCCACAATTTTGCCCAGCCAAGCCAGGGCGGGCGGGGATACGTCATGAGGAACTCCGATAATGGCTGTTTTTGAATTTTTGTGTCGATTACTTCGTTTCTCCAGACCAGCAGTTACCACCTTAATCTCCTTGGTTATCCAATGTCGGAATCAACAATGTCTGGTAAAGGCGTTTTGCGAAGCGTGTAAGTATTACGACTCGCAACTTTGTCATCACCGAGGATTTTACGGCCTATGGTTCGGTCCAGACTTTTGTGTCTCCCATTCTCATCCATTTCACTCCACCTATAGCAAAAACTATGCCAAGGGTTATTCGGATATACAGATCAAAGTACGTGAGGCTACATCTAACGATTCGTGGGGCCCGAGTGGAACCTTGATGAATGAAATCGCCAATGCTACGCACAATCCGTAAGTTGAATGGCGAACGGCATACTCTATCGTGTGACACAAACATTTACCCGCTCCTCTTCTTTCCTTCGAACCTCCTTACTTTTCATTGTCATCCCATGCAGCCAAGACTTCCTGGAGATTATGGATATGATAGATAAGCGCCTTAATGATAAGGGAAAGAATTGGCGGCATGTGTTTAAGGTACGATTTATGGTTCATCCCACCTCGTTCCTGCATACCATATTCACCATTCAGTAGGCTTTGACTGTTCTGGATTACTGCTTACACGTTGGATCGGAAAATGTTGTCTTGTACGCAAAGGAGAATGCATACGTTGTCAAAACCTTGCGAGAATTTCAACATATCGATGATACTGGCAGAGATGTTGGTGGAAATGGTGAGTTTTGGACGACTTGAGCACACCAGAAATGTCTGCAGCACATTGGCTGAAATATGGTTCACGTTTTCCAGTTCGCCAGAAGGCAAAGGATATTTCCAGTCTGTTGATGGACGAGGCGCGTTTGAGAGAAGAGCGATCATCACGTACTCAAATGCGAGACAGAATGGCTGGCGTGGACAATATCATGGCAGACTTCCAAAGCCCTCGAGATCGCATGTCTCCGTACGAGCGACCACCTGGAGATCGAGGAGAAGATCGAGGAGGATATCGGGATGAGGATAGAGAACTTCGCAGAGCTTTAGACGAAAGCAAGAGATTGGCAGAAGAAAGCTCAAGAAAGAAAAACCATGAGTATGTTAGACGAGGCATCTATGTGTTTGCAGCTTCAGAATATTGACTGTGTTGGTTTCATTGATCTAGCGAGGATGATTTGCAAAAGGCTATCAGATTGAGCGAACAAGAAGCTCGAGACAAAGAAAGACGAGACCGAGAGCGGCTTGAGCGGGAGAATGAGAAAGCCTTGTTCAGCAACATCGCTCCCGAAACAAACCAAGCAAGGTATGCAACCTTTTTGATCCTCTTTTCATATGTAGGTGAAAAAGCCTCCTGCTAAATTCTTTTTTCTTCTTCACAAGCCTCAATGCTTTCCCTCAACAAATGAACATGAATGCTACAGGCAACCCATACCAACAACAACAGGTGCCCTGGCAGGTCACAGGCGCCACCAATCTTTCATTCTCTCATCCAGTTGGAGGCAACCAAATGTATTCTCAGTTCACCGGAATGCCAAACAATCCTTACCAACAGCAAGCTATTGCCAATCCTTATCTACAACAGCAGCAACAACCTCAATTTACCGGTATGATGCAGCAACCTATGGTAACCGGTATGCAGTTCCAGACACCACAAATGACGGGCATGCAATATCAGCAAGCACAGCCAACGGGCATGCAATTCCCTACATCATCTATTTCCAGTGTGCAAACCGGACAAAACAATCCCTTTGGAGCTAACGCTGGCAACACATCGCAGTCTAACTTCATGTCCAGCCCATCCCTTCAAACTTCCAACACATTTGGACAGTCTTTGCAACCACAACAGACTGGATTCCAAGCCAATTCCTATGGAAGCCATTCACCACAACCCAATCACTTCTCTATCGAGAACCAATCGGTACGCCGGCGAATTTATTAGGCAATACGTAATATGGCATGTCATTAACCAACCCACTTTCTACACACAGAATAATGCCGCTACACCAACAAGTAGTAAATCTACCCCCACAGCCTCGCGTCCCAATGATACCAAGTTTTCCAAGCTTAATGCTTTGCTTGCAACTGGAGGGTCAGTATTTATTGCACATTTCAAAATCACGAGCCATAATACCGATTTTAACGTGTTCGTTTCTTTAAAGTGATGGTCTGGATACCTTCGGTAATACTGGAAACTTGAGAGTACCAGTGTAAGTTTACAACGGACGAGGCGACTGGTTTGATAGACCACTATTCTTATATAATCTTTCATTTTACAGTGGTACTGGATTTGCCAATAGTATGAAATTGGAATATGCCAAGACAGGTTCGGGTGCCGAAGGCTTCGGCCAGGAGGAAAGCAATGTGCCCAAAAACTTTGATCCCAGCCTTATAGATAGTCCACAGCAGTCATTTGGAAACCAACCCACCCGAAATCCCTTTGGACAATCAACATCAAGCTTCAGTACACCCTCCTCCAGCCAACCTGGCAATAAGAAGTCATTGTTCGAAATGATGCAAGAGCAAAAGATGCAGCAGCAACAACAGCAACAGCTTCAGGCTCAACCTACTGGAATGAACTTCCAGACTCCTCAAATGACTGGGTTCCAGCAACCATCCATGACAGGTTACAATGGCCAAGGCGGGTCGTCCTTTTTCTAATTGATGAGATTCTGCGAGTCAGGTCCTAATGGCCGTTAGGGGGTATGGATAAAAAAAAGTAGTAGTATTTTTTTGCGGTTAGACCACCGTACTGCGACATGAATACTTGTCAATATTGTAATAAATGATATGGGTTAATTATGTTCAAGCCGTCTGTTTGAGTAATTGATAGGGGTGGCCGATCAGAAGAACCAACGACAAATTGACACGCAAGACTGGTTTTTTTTTTCCGTCGGCTTTGCTTGGCAGTCTTTGGGGCCTACCATTATTTTTTGCCGTCGTCATTGGTCGCTCATTCTTTTCACTCATGAAGTACACAGCAGCCTTGCTCGCGTTGATGGTTGCTTTGGCAGCCGCTGATCGCAGTGGCCAGGCGGCCAAGAAAGTCAGACTGCGTGACCTGACCGCCATTACTCTCCACGCCAACAAGAAAACAAGTGCCCGACGAAGCAGTCCAATACCGCAACTGGAATGTATTGGCGGTGATGCTTGTGCTGATTTCCAGCCGAGAGTCGTACAGGTGAGTGAACGTCCTATGCTTCAGAACAAAGGGCGTGTCGTCGTGATACTGACTGACTCTGAATCAGTGTTCCAACGCCGGGTTTGATGGCTACGACGTCCAGTGGTCGTGTACAGCAGAGTTGCCAAGCAATATCGAGTTTGGCGACATTGAAGTTAGCTGTGAAGGATACGATTTCCCAGAGGATCCGTTCATATTGGTCAATTCGTGCGGCCTAGAGTACAGCTTATATTACAAAAATGCTCCAACACCGAAAGTCAGCTACGATGATCAAAGATACTTCCCTACCAGCAAACCAAAGTGTAAGTATGGCCGTATTCATGTGAAAGAATCCGGGGCTTATTTTGCTCATCCATTGTTACAATATATAGCTTTGATGCCTTCAGGATTTGATGCTATTGTGTCCAAGATCTTCTCATTGATCTCATTAGGCGTGCTCATAACCGTTGCATGGAGTATCTTCCAAACGTGCACAGGACGAAGAGCAAGAGGTGGAAGTGGACCTGGCTCAGGAGGTTCTCCATGGCCATGGTTTGGTGGAGACGATAATTCTGGTGGTGGTTATCCGCCATATGGTAAACGCGGTAGTCGATCTTACCAAGCGCCTATGGGCATGTCGCCCGGCTTTTTAACTGGTCTGGGATTGGGAGGCTTAGGCGCTTACATGATGAATAGACCTAGACAGGAACCTACAGCTCACAGGTAATTATTGTTTTCTGAAATGCTGTTTAGTGTATAAGATTTTCCATGTCTGACTTTTCGCATCCAGACAAGCTTCTCATTCGTCATACGCAAGTCCATCAACATCATACAGTCGAACACGTACCTTCGAAGAACCATCCTCTCCATCATCCAGTATGAGCTCTTCATCTGGGTTTGGAGGCACTCGTAGGAGATAGTTAATGTATACCCATGTTTCCTTACGATTAAAAAAAAATTCCATGTTTTAATGATGAAGCTGTACTGGGAGGGTTGAGGCTCCGCCCGTACTCAGTCTGTATTCCCTTTTTGTAACGGCTGGCTGCTGCAAACTCAGTGAATGCAAACCTGAGCCTCGCTAAATTTCACACAAGTGCTGAAATGAGCCTGAACTCAACAACCACAAGTCGAAAAGAAGACTTTTCTCTGTACCAGCAGGATTGCCCTGTTTGTCCACCTTGCTTTAATTGTCACCTACCGCAAGATCAATGCGTCAACGGAGGCTCTTGCGAGGATTCGGGATTATGTAGCTGTCCAGCTGGCTGGGGTAAGTAGCTGTAACGCTCTATGACTGAATTGCGGTGTATTCCAATGAGATACAAACCCAACGGTCTATGAATTTTTATCTTCGCTAATGACTCAATCCATGCAAATTATGGCTTAATATAGGTAGCCAAGATTGCTCTGAGCCTCTATGTGGCTCCTTAGGAGCACCAGAAAGACAACCGCGGCAGGGAGATAGATGCGATTGTGATCCAGGGTAAGGTTCTTGCGCACACACCATACCGTGCGCTTTCATTTCATACTCAATTATGTGTCCGCCAGTTGGGGAGGCGTCAATTGCAACGTATGTCTTGCGAATAACTCTTGTACGGGGATAAAAGGCGACAATGCAACCTGTATAACCACTGGAATTGGTCTCAAGAATATGAATGCCTGGTGTGACACCACAAGTAAGAATGGTTCTTCTATCTTGCCATCCAACTATCTATGTTCGTCTGAATAACGTTTTGTTATATCAGATATCCCTTGGATCGACAATACACATGTGTCTCTGCAGTGTGAATGGGAGAAGAACGAATGTGTTTTTCAATTCTGGAAGGATGCGGAGGAACAGTTTTACTGTCATTTAACGGAATGCGAGCAAGAAAGTAAGTATTGTCTGACATGACTGAGGTGGGTATTGTTCTTTCTAACTTTGACAACGTCCGCGAGCAGCAACTGGAGAACTGGATGTCCATGGCTCTTGCTCAAAGGCTTCATGTGGCTGTTTAAAAAATGCCTGGATGTGTGGAGGCGAAATCGGTAAGCCGTACGAGTCGAAATGATACCATGGCATCGAATCTAACATGTATGCCATAGATATGTCTGAACTTGTAAAAAATGTCAAGGGTCCATCAGAGTGGTACTGCAAGAATGGTCAAGATTGTTGGTATAACGGTGAGGCATTGGACCTGATAAGGCTAGTCAACCTGATGTTTGTTTACTGGTATACCCAAATTGACACTGGCTTCTAGAATACTCGACTCTGAAAGATGTCTTCCCCGATAACATTGGACTGAGTTGCCAAGTTGGCGAATGTGCTAATGAGCAAGATTATTTGGATGTTCAACCGATCGTACGTTATGACTTCTTTCTCGTAATGGGTCAATTTGACTCTATCTCATTTTCGTCTCGCAGAAAAAACACTTTTCTCGGCTGACTGAGCTATATATCGTACTCGTAATGATATTTTTCGTTGGTCTAATCTGGATATTGACAAGAATGACCATGCGAAGGCAGCAAAAGATATTTGGTGATGGATCCATCCGCCTTAATGACGACGACGACACCACCTATTTTGAAGATGAAGTAAAGCTTTCCCAGATCACGTTCGACGATGTGTCTTACAACGTCAGTAAGTTTGGAGTTTCTTTTTTTTGTGTGTGTGTGTGTGTTGAGTACCAGCTCGTTGTAAAGGTATTCATTGTACTTGTTGCAGATGGAAAGAGAATTTTAAGTTCGGTTACTGGATATTTGGAGCCTGGCAACCTACTTGCTATAATGGGCCCTTCTGGAGCTGGCAAATCTAGTCTACTGGTCAGTACCATATTTCATTCAAGCTTTATAGAGGTGATGGCTAACATATACTTTGTAGGATATTCTGGCGAGAAAACCCAAGCGAGGTGTTATCAGTGGACGAATTTTGATCAACGGAGAAGTTCCCACCCGCAAGCAATTCAAGCGCATTTCTAGCTATGTCGATCAAGAGGACACTCTCATCGGAACGCTGACAGTTCGGGAAACCTTGATGTACTCGGCATTACTTCGCCTTCCACGTAACGTTCCTCTTGCCATAAAGCAAAAGCGTGTTGAAGATACTATCAACGAACTTGGCCTTACGCACGTCGCAGATTCATACATCGGTGTACCTGGACAACGCTCGCTCTCCGGTGGCGAGAAGAGAAGAGTCAGTATTGGCAAAGAACTGGTCACTAGTCCAAGTATACTGTTCTTGGACGAGCCAACATCGGGACTGGATGCTTACAACGCCAGCGTCGTCATGGAATGTTTACTTCGCTTAGCGAGAAATTCTAAGCGAACCATCATCACCACGATTCACCAGGTAAGGCTAAACATCAGTATGAAGTTAGGTTTTTTCGAGTAGCTTGGATGTGAACCTCATTTCTATCCCCTCTAGCCACGTTCAAATATTTTTAAAATGTTTGATGCATTATTACTTCTGGCGAACGGAAATACTGTTTACTTTGGTCCAGCCAAAACTGCTTCGCAATATTTCGTCAGCATCGGATATCCTATACCTCCGGATTACAATATTGCTGATTATCTAAGTAAGCTTATTACAGCCATGATGATCCCTGTGATAGGGAGTTTCGCTTTCTAAACGCTCATCTTTGTGTGATATCTAGTTGATCTCACCATGAATAAGCCAGCACCAAACAGTGCACCGCCACCACAACAGCAAAGTCGCTTCTCAAGAAGCATACCCTTCCTAAAGCGACGTGCTGCAAGTTCAGCCTCCATCGCCAGCACGCGTTCTCTAGCGGATTTACAACCCATTCATGCAGAAGATACCACCAGCGACGATACTGATGGCATCATCTCTGACACTGTACAAAGAATGACTCAAGGCAGCTCCTCCTTTGCAGGCGATTTGGACCTTCTTTCTGACTCCAATCATTTGTACACTTTACTTGAGTCTTATAAGAACTCTAGACTAGCCGGGTCGATTCGGACGCACATTGAGAGCGAAAACGCTTCCGCTGATACCGATAACACCAGATTGCAACCTTATTCTTTGCTCATGACCTACTATGCCGAAAACGCGCCATCAATATCTTTACGCCGCTATTTCCATGAACTGGTATGGACCTGGTAGATTACACCTTGCGCCCAACACGATTTTTACTCATTACTAATTTCTTTTGGTACTAGTCTCTCCTGTCATCAAGAACGTTCTTGAACCTCTACCGTAATCCTTTCCTATTTCTCGCCCACATCACCATCGCCATCATTTTGGGTATCCTTCTTGGTTCCCTGTTTTGGCAGGTAGATGTTGATCTCTCGGGTGTCCAAAATCGGTTGGGTGTGCTGTTCTTCATGTGTGCACTTTTGGGCTTCGCAAGTACCTCAGCTTTGGATATGTTTAGTAAGGAGCGAGTGCTGTTTATGCGAGAGCGAGAAAATGGCTATTACAGCCCGGCAAGCTATTTCTCAGCCAAGGTAGGGTATTTTTTTAGAGTCATTTCTGGGAGATTGAATTCATTTATTGATGCAAGCTTTATATAGGTTCTCTTTGACATTATACCCTTGCGAATCCTACCACCTCTGGCCATGGGATCTGTCAGTTACTACATGATAGGGTTGAACTCGAACGTGTATGTGTTTCTCAAGTTTTTGATGGTCCTGGTGCTGTTCAACTTGGTGGCTGCAGCGGTTTGTTTGTGTTTTGCAACGGGTTTCAAAAATGTCGCTACGGCCAACTTGTTGGCAAATCTTACCATTTTGTTCTCCATGCTGTTTGGTGGATTTTTACTCAACAAAGGTATGGCATCATTTTTCTTTTGGGTTGGTAGTGACGCATGATTTCCTTTGTCACTAAACTAGGGCTTTTCCAGACCACATTCCTCCTGTGCTTAGGTAAGACTTTGAACGATTGCCTCCACAAGCATGACTGGCGTTTGTTAATCAAGCCATTTTATTTTCAGTTGGTTACAGCACCTTAGTTTTTTCAATTACGGATACGAAGCATTGATCGTAAACGAGCTGAAGGATATAACCTTGGTAGACAAGTCCATCGCAGACATCCAAATACCTGGCCCTATCATTTTGAGTCGGTTTGGTTTTGATGGTCAGGCATTCTGGAAAGATGTCGTCTACCTCTCTATTTATTTGGTGGTGACTATGACAACTGCCTTTGCCTTTCTTAAATTTTTGGTTAAGGAACGACGATAATTGCAACTGTAATGATTATATAGTAACAACAATGACATATTCTGCCATAATCTTCTGCAATCATGCGTTATATCTCATTGGGTTGCTTACTATTGACTTTTGCGTATAGCTTTGCTGCCAAAAACCTTTTTTCTCTTTCTTTGTCAGAGATGTGAATGTATTTATTTTGTTATATGCGCTTTGAACTGAAATGCGAACCACAATTAACTGTTTGCGAGAGAAAGTATATTTGAGAGCATGCTACCGTCCGAAACTTGATTGTTGACCCTGTCCCTTAACTGTCGTAAAAAACTTTAAATGTTCATGTCACCAGCCTCAGTTCCTAATGGATCGATCCGGTGGAGCCAATGCTTACTGTAGGACACGATTTTGCGGCTTGCAAAATGAATCTCACGAGCACATTCTAAGATTCTTGGAGTCAAATTCAAGAGCATTCGCTCAATAAGGGAAAATTTACGTATGAAGACTGCAGATTCTCGGTTCCCTGAATTTGGCCAATAAGTTAAACTTCCTTCACCCCAATTCAGCCATCAAAATATTTCCAACTGCCGGTCCCCCCAGCCATTTTGTGTCACTTGAGTCTTCGCAAGATCCTCAATGCATAGACAACATGCCATATAACATTTGGTGAGCATTTCAGCATGATCCCCAGATTGAAGACTGCATCATAAGACAATCCCCTTCTTGCTAGCATGGTATCGGATTTCTTTTATCCCAATGTCGGCGGAGTGGAATCCCATTTATACCAACTGTCCCAACGATTGAGTCAACGCGGCCACAAGGTAATATCACGCCTTCAAGGCTGAGCAGGGCAGTGGTCTTTGCACGCAGCACTAATTAATCATGAACGCCATCCAAAATAGGTCATCATCGTCACCCATTCCTATGGTCAACGGACAGGTGTCAGGTACCTCACCAACGGACTCAAAGTGTACTATGTCCCTACCATGATCATCTATTCTTCAGCGACGTTTCCGAATTTATATGGATTCTTTCCTATATTCCGAAACATTGTCATTAGAGAGAATATTGATATAGTTCATGGCCACGGCGCGTTCTCATCGTTGTGTCACGAAGCGATTCTGCACGGTCGAACCATGGGCTTGAAAGCTTGTTTCACCGATCATTCCTTGTTCGGCTTTGCCGACGCCAGTAGTATTTTGACCAATAAGTTACTCAAGTTTACGCTGAGTGACATTGACCATGTCATTTGCGTATCCCATACAAGGTACCCGAAACGATCACCGATTTTGATCGGCTTGAACCTATGGCCGTGGTCTAATCCGCATTTCCCATTTTTAGCAAAGAGAATACAGTGTTACGTGCAGCACTCAGTCCTCGACATGTATCCGTTATACCCAATGCAGTGGTAGCATCTCAATTTTTACCAGATCCCACAGCAGCTGACCCTAATTTTAGTAAGTTTTGCTTTATTTTTAATGCAAGACGAGTGCTATTTTTTGAGCAGAACCCAAAAGGCAGGCTATTCGGAGAGAGTAGTAGATTACATATTGACGAACAATTTTTTTAGTCACCATCGTCGTCATCAGTCGACTTGTTTATCGTAAAGGCATGGATTTGTTGGTGGCAATTATTCCACGCATTTGTGCAATGCACCCAAAAGTGAAGTTTATAATAGGTATGTGGGCCAATCCAGACTTGCGAAGAAAGTGGCACAATTATGATGGGTTCCTCAACTTACGTTATCGATAGGTGGCGACGGACCGAAAAGAATCGATCTCGAACAGATGCGAGAGAAGCACCTTTTACATGATCGAGTTGAACTTATTGGATCTGTGCCGCACCATGACGTGCGAAATGTTTTAATTCAGGGCCATATATTCTTGAACACAAGTTTGACAGAGGCTTTCTGCATAGCCATCGTGGAGGCTGCTTGTGCTGGGCAAGGACTTTATTCTTTTTTTTCTCGCTTATCCGGTCCGAATACAGTAATTAATTTCTTACCTTACAGACTGTTAGTCGTGAGCACAAAAGTGGGCGGAGTTCCAGAAGTGCTTCCACGACATATGATCAACTACGCGAAACCTGAAGAAGATGGTAAGTAAGCCTCATCTATCACCTTAAACGACCACGGACGGTGGGCCTACGTAAAAAAGGTTGGGTTTTCGGACTTCACCACGCTAACCACCACATGACCTTGTCTGCCGTCAAATCTCAGATCTTGTCATTGCCGTATCCAAAGCCATACACATGATCCGATATGAAGTGGTCAAGCCAGCCACGTTTAACGATGAGCTCAAAGACAAGTACAGTTGGAAAAACGTTGCAGAGAGAACGGAAAAGGTTTGTGCCAAACACGTTTGAAAGGAAGGGATTGTTTGGTTAGCAAATGTTTTTGCCTGGTAACTAAAGCACCGTCTTTTTTACATTTGCCCAATTTGGGGATGCTTCTAGGTATACGATCTCATCTCCATGACACAAAACTCGCCACTTATCGAAAGGCTGAGACGATATTATGGCTGTGGGCTTTATGCTGGCAAGATCTTCTGCATGGTGATAGCTCTGGATTATTTATTTTGGATATTCTTAGAAATTGTATTTCCTCGAGATACCATTGAGCGGGCTCAGCGTTTCCCATACAAGAAATATCAAACTTTCGAATATTCAAAACGTTGCGAGCTTTCAACCACGACTGACTCGAAAAAAGACATATGAAATAAAAAAATAAAAATAAAAATTATATATCTCATTACACAAATGCAAGTCAGTTCGTACCAAAGATGGATTTTTCTGCCTCACCCCCTTCCAAAAAAGAGAGAGCGAAAATCAGGGTGTTTAGTCAAATGAGTGTGTGGTGGTGGTAACTACAGAAATAAAACAAACAGAATAGAGGGGGGGGGGATGGTATCGAGGGACATACTATACATTTAGGTCGTAAAGGAATACATATAATACAAGTTTATGAATGGTCATCTTCTTCGGAGCTATGAAGTCTTACAAGACCACCTTTTTCTATTTCAACTTTCATCTTGTGTAGTCGTTCTTGAAGCGCTGTAATAGATTGCTGTCGTTTTCTTTTTGCAAAATCTTCGCCGGATTCGTCATAGTCTTCGCTAGAACCGCCATCGTTGTCTTCACGCAAACTTCGCCGCTTACCGGGCCGCTTCATTTTTGGCTGCTGGTCAGCATGCGAAACCTTATTGGCAACATCTGCAGGTTCTTGGATGCTTTGTTGTGCATCTGTCACGAGTTGAACAAAACTTGCAAAATTAAAATATCCAGCGAATCTGCCGCTCATGGTAGACCAGTGGTAGTTGTGCTCAAGATATAGAATCATTTCAGCTCGGATGTCCATCATGATTTCAAAATCTTTATGGTCTGTAGCATCCAATGCAATGGATTGTATCAAAGCAGCAACATGCTTTGAAATGATATTCTTGAGATTTTTTATATAGTCAGATGAAGCGTTTTGATCATCCCATGAGTCGCACAACTTTTGCAGCGCGTCTAATTCAATAGACACATTAATGCATCCATCTGCATGTGCAGAATAGGCATACAGGCGATGAAACGGCGACATCCATCGGATTTCGTTCGCTCCAGTCGGTGGCGACGGGGATAAAATGGGTGATGGCGTTTGTGGAAGTGAATGATCGGGCGAATCTGGCTTATTGCATGGTGGTGGATTGGATAGGGGGTCTGAGGTGGTAGGCGAAAGATTCGGTGTATTGAGGCCGGACAAGTTATTTTGAGGAGTGGGTTTTTCTAACTTAGTCGGCGGTCTAACATCAACGGCAGCCTGCTTCACCGGTACCTTGGTGTGTGATCGTATCCGTGGTGGATTATCCATATTCCAGTTGTCGTTCGATTGTTGTTGAAAGTGAAAGACATCGTCAATGATTTGTGCTAACACTTCGTAATCTTCACAATGTCTTGGCTGTACATTTTGGCCGATACGAGTCCGTTCATGAGCAATCCAATCCTCTACAGTGATCAAATTATTTTGTATATTGTCACATAGCATCAACCTTCCATGAAAATCGCGCTGTAATATTATGCTGCCTCTGGCGGGAGTAGTCGGTCTAGACGTTTCAGATGACATAGCGGAAAATGTACAATGGAAATTTTGGCTGTTTAAATATTTAAAGAGGTTGATTGATCGAAAGGAAAATTAGGAAAATCGGGGGTTACAGTGAGCTTGAACCTTTCCTTGTGTGCGCAGTCCGGTTGGATGGTACTCAGCCACCAGTCAATTGAAGAATTTGCCTTTCTGGTCTGCCTCCTTCCCGTTTTGCTCATCCATTCGGAGGCACCCAAATCAGAAAAGGTTGTTATTCGTTGTCAGCAGCATTAGCAGTGCAAACCGTTGACCAACATTTTGACTTGATTCAATTTCGGGTCCCAAAACTAGTAAGCCTCTATTCATTGGCTGCTTTATTTACATAAGATACTACTACTATTCGGCCCATTTACACTGAGGATGGCTCGTCCTTAGCTCCTTGCTGTATTAGAAACAAGCTGAGCCGCTCCCAACCCTCTTGACGCCAAGGTCGTCATGATAATGCACGAGATGATGTAGCCTGAAAACTTGAAAAAAGCTTCCCTTGAATACTGTCGTTCTTCTTCTGGTGTGCGAAAGGATGCGTAGATTTTCCATAGATTAGGTAGCGCCATTGGGGTCGAATGGAAGGCCTGTCTGTCAGCGGTTCAAACGACCAAGACCCTATTTTGCCAGTCGCCGTTGAAAGAAAAACACCGTCACAGAAGTCCGAATGCATTGGCGCTCATTTAGGTAGGTGCTTAACCCGTCAGCCCTAAAAGACGGCTTTGGCAGTGCGCTAAAGGTACGTCGTCCGATCCAATGATATCTTCATATTTAGGAGGATCCGGTGAATATCTTACATATGCAGGTGGTGGTAGAGCGTGAATCGGAGATAGTGAGCTTGAGCGAATGTTCCACAATGGTAACGTTTGCCCAAAAGATCCATTACTCCGAGTTTCAGGGCCATCCAGTCCATCACCCTGATGGACAGTAGGTTCGGATTCAGGAGCTTCATCCACGTATTCCGATTCGGACGGTGGAGCTGCACCTTTGTTTGCCATACGGGACTTGCGAATTCGTAGGCAAATCATTAATATAATCACGGTGGCAATAGGAACGCAGGCAATAAGCCATTTGAAGTTGGGATTGATGAACGGTCGATTTTCATAATCCACTAGCCGCTTATAGTGAGGTTGTGTCAATGGGACGTCTTTTACATCGCTTGTAGTCTGATCTGGCAAATACATCGAAAGTGATACCGTAGCACCTTTGTCTTTACTATTTCGGCAATGGTGGAGATGGCCGATCCGTTTGACACAGTGGTAAGAGGAAACGGTGGGTTGAAAAATGTTAAGATGAACCCCAGGTCCGTATTTATGTAATTCGGTTTCATTTTCGGCGAACCTGCAACATTGAAAATAAAAAGTCGAATGATACACGGCCAACATATGCTCAGTTGTGAATAATTTTATTGTCCTCTAGACTGTATTACACCATCTACTACTCTCAGGAAATCAAGGTATCCAGTTGCAATGAACTTCTCCTCAATCATTGAATTTTAAACAGAAGGCAAAACCTTCTTCAAGAAGTTGGCAACATCTGCAATTTCCTCGTCGCTGGCAGTATGCACAACGCCAGGATAACTGTGAAAGTCAACATTGTAGCCCTTGGCTTTAAGTGCAGCAGCTGATTGTGATCCATATGCGAACTGCACAACCGGATCGATGTCACCGTGTCCCATAAAAATAGGGGTCTTCTTGTTAGCATCGCTGGCCATCTAGTAGACGGTTAGTTCTTTAGTTGCATGCAACTGTCACATAAAGCGGAGGACTAACCGCGGATATCTTTGAGTGCAAAGGAAGCCATCCACTCAAACCGATGATGCCAGCAAACTGCCAGAATAAAAATAACCCATTAAAACATGCATCATTTGGTAAGGTTGCATACAGGTTATCTTTTTCCTTACTTTGTATTCTGATGTAAGTCCGGTCAGCAAAGACATTGCAGATCCTATCGATTCGATGGTGCATTAGGACCTTTAAAAACGCTAGCGATGGATAGACTAGTTTCATTTGTTTACCTTGAGAAAAGCCTCCAAGGACAATTCGGTTCGATGGAGTTCCACTATCCACTTCGCTACGAATAAGCTGATTGACTGTATGACGGTGGTCCGACCGCAAATGTGTGTCAGATACCTCATAACGTCAGAGCCGAATTTTTCTCCTTAAAGCCAGATACACCTTTCCTGCTCTTCTACCCTCGTGCTCAATTATATCTCATCCGAAGAAACGATGATCACATACCTGTGCTTACGGTACTCAACATGCCTTTTTCGTCTTCGACCATTTTCTCACTGAAAGTCAACCCAGTCAGATCGAACCATCCAGGCATACGATATCCTCCATTTAGAGTGATGGGAATATTGGGTCTGATGGAAACAAACGAAGGTTGTTAGACTCCTGCTTCTGTGATATAAATTATGAGCAATAGATACTTGCGCATTTGGAAGCACCCATTTGATGTTGGGGAATTGCGTGGCCAAATGCTCGGCCATGAAGGACCATCCCGCTCCACTGTCTCCAAGACCATGAAGCCAAATGACAGTGCCTGTATGTGCTGCCTTTGGTTGGATCAAAACTGACTTGAGTGACGCTGCCATGTTGTTGATTGTAGGCCGTAGGAGAGCTGATCTTCGCGGATTAATTTATCCGATTTGAACGTCACAAATTGGTTGAACATTGATGGACCTTGTACCATCGGCGTTAAATCAACCGTATTCCCTCGAAAATGCTAGAAAATGATACTTGATTCAGGTCAAAGGAACCCATTCATAGTTTCATGTAGAGACTTCACAATCTGCCCATGTACTTCATTTGTCAGTATGGAATTTCCATTAATGCTTCCATACCTTGGCAATTGTGTTCTAACAGCAAGGTAGCATACTCATAGAACGAAAATCAAACAAAATATTATGTAATCCATGCGTCTTTTCATAATCCTGCGTAGTTCCCAACAATACCTTTGTTCTGGAAGAGAGGTGGTGGGCAAATGGTTCTACCGATGACGTTTCACGGCAATCGAACCGCCGCTGATTTAACGGATGATAAATTATGCGTTAGCCGCCACATTGGATCAATATAAATACTAAACACCCTCTCCATGAATTGAACGGCATAGTAAACGCAATGAGTCAAACAATAGCAATCGCAGGAGCAGGTATCAATATCGACCGGTTTGCTCGTTGAACGACTTCCTTCAATTGACTAACTCAATACCATATCACAGGCGGCCTTGGCAAGCATATCGTCGATGCTATTTTGGAGGATGGTAAACACAAGCTGATTGTTCTTAGCCGTGGAGTAAGTTTTCGATCTGCTTAATTTGAGCGAATGTTGTACGCTGACTAATACTTGAATAGACAAATCAAGAGCTCGCAGATCGGGGTGTTGAGGTTCGCACCGTAGATTATTCTTCAGTAGAGTCACTCACCAAGGGAGTAGCAGGAGTGAATGTGATCATTTCATTTATCGCGGAAAGAAGCGAGACGAACAGTCAGATAAATCTCTATCATGCTGCGGTAGCTGCAAGAGTCAAGCGATTCATCCCAAGTGAATGGGCGTTGGATGTCCAAAAGTAGGTGCCACTAATTTATGTCAATGCTAGAATCCTTTAACGTTAACCAACTTATATTGAAGGTATGATGATAAGCCATCTCTTTACGAATTCAAACGGAAGTTCCGCCAGTTTCTGGCAGATCAAAACAAAATTGAATATACCCTGGTTTGCAATGGTCTATTTATGAATTATCTCTTGCCAGCTGGAACCAAAAAGTACTTGCAAGATGTCGATATCAATATCAGCATCGAAAAGCGCACGGCAAATGTCCCTGGAACAGGAAACCAACCTATGGTTTTGACCATGGCTGAAGACATTGGCAAAGCTGTCGTCTGGCTCATTGATGACCCAAAGCCTTGGCCAAAGTACACCTACATAAAAGGAACCGTCACATCCTGGAATGAACTCATCAAATATGGAGAGGAAGTGACTGGTGAGAAGTTTGACGTGAGCTATGTTCCTTTAGAAACATTGCAGGCAAACTACGAGGCAGCTGCTGCCTCAGGCAACTTTCTCAAGAAATTCTTTGCAGAGATTGGCGTTATGTATGCTACCGACGGTGTATTAGATCTGCCTGATAACGAGGATCCTTCGCTGTTTGAAGGCATTCGTTTTACTCAAGTCAAAGAACTGATTGATATCACTTACAAAAAATAATTACGAAAGATTTATTCATATCCTGTACTGTCCTCCTTCTTCTTTTGATGATCAGCCAACCCCCTTGCAATAACTAATGAAAAAAATTATCAAAAAAAAGTGATATGCTGCACATGAACAGTACTGCGCAAAATGATCGTATCCTTCCTTCTATTTCATTGATAACGTGTTGACGATACATTTTATTATTATTACAGCATTTTGTGTTTCGTGACAATCTTTCCATTTTGGAGGCTCCATTATGGTTTTTTCATTTGCCAAGGCTTTCCTGGAAATACGTGATCTAGCAGCTCGGAAATCTGACTAAGACTATGGTTTAACCCTGGATTTTTAGTATTGATCGTCGTGAGTTCCTCTACAAGCATGGCTATCCCAGTCTCTAGAATACTCATTTGGTCGAATATAGTATGCTGTACTTCCTGCATATCCCTCAACCATACATAAGCCTCTTCCTCCGATGGATGTAAAGTATTTATTTGGGTACTTGACATTATGGTCTTGGGATGATATCTTGCAACAGTGGGTCGCGTAACATCACTGTCGCAACAAGCATTTATAAAGGCGCCCTGCGAAGTTTTTTGCCATGCGGTTTGGCTACTGCGTTGATTCACCACCACAACAAAAAGGCTTTAGTCATACATTCTTTGAAACACAAAAGACCCGTGCGATGCTGAGCTCTGAACCAAAAATATTTACCGTAACCGATCAAGATGAGTGGCTGGATTGGGATTAAGTTTCTGTGCTACTATTGATGCCAACGGAGGAGCTGGCAAATAATCATGGCCATCAAAAGCGTCACCATACTTGCAATCTGGTACATTCAAGCGCTCTGACACTGAATTATTAGACGAATCCACATTTCCATCATCAGAATTGATCATAATGATCAGCTGCCGTTATTTCCTTTTGTACCATCAAACAGCTAGTGAACGAGGGTTTTATACATTTCATACACAGGGTTTTCATGCGCAGCTTCCTTCCGCCGTATGGACTTTCGATTCTAAGCATTTCATTTCAAGAGGTTTGCATCAGCCGCATTCTGCCGGACAGCGTGGGCAGAAATTCCATTCTATGTTATATAAAGAACTGATGACCAGACATATAGCTTTGCTTGATTGTTACGCAATGTTTGTCTGACCATGCTTCGAAGATTTTACTTAAAGTGGAACCGAGCATCTTCGGGTACAAATTGGGACAATAAACGAGCTGCTCTGCATCTTCAAATTGGAACCATAGAGTGTGCTTGGGGTGATGGTCTGGCCATTCGCCACAGTAAGGCTCAGTCGTCTCATGCCGTACGTAGCATGTCTTTAGCATGGCTTCCAAATGAACATTCGGACAACACGTTGGTTCTTTTCTCATCATCAATTTACGCAGTAGAAAAAAACACGAAAATCAAGCTAAGAACCCTATAGTTTTTTTTTTTAATTCTGTTTGAACATACCAAACAACTCTATGTTACAATTGCGGGTTAATACATAAAAAAAAGTGATTCGAAAAAAGGGGGAGAGGTTATATGCAAGAGATACAATATGAAGTAGAAAGTGTAAAGTCTATATAGTCTAATTATAAAGATCTATAATTTTTTTTGTATTCAGGAGAAAAGCAGAGAGGAACAGCTAAATAATTTACTGCTTGCCAGCGGAGGCATCGTTGTCAACAACGTTCTCAGCGTTTCCTTGTTGTTGTTGAGCCTTGTTCTTGTAGACCATCTCGAACAACTTAAGGGAGCTTTGTTGCAAATCGGTGGATTGCTTCTTGATGTCTTCGGGTTCAGCGTTCTCACCTTGAGCCATGGTATCACGGAGTTGAGTGATAAGACCACGGATCTTCTCAGCTTCAGTATTATCAAGTTGCTCCTTGAAGTCAGTCATGTGCTTCTCGGTTTCAGAGATGATGGACTCAGCGGCGTTGGTAGCTTCAATAGCGTTCTTGCGCTTGGCATCGGATTCAGCAAATTGCTCAGATTCCTTGATCATGTTCTCGATTTCGTTGTCGGAAAGACCGGAGGAAGCGACAATGCTCATAGATTGATCACGGCCGGTAGCCTTGTCCTTAGCACCAACGTTGACAATACCATCGGCATCAATGTCGAAGGAAACTTCAATTTGAGCGGAACCACGGGGCATAGGAGGAATACCGGTCAAGTTGAAGTCACCGAGAAGCTTGTTGTCACGGCAAAGCTCACGTTCACCTTGGAAGACCTTAACTTGGACTTGAGTCTGACCATCAGCGGCAGTAGAGAAGACCTGAGACTTCTTGGTGGGGATAGTGGTGTTACGGTTGATAAGACGGGTGAAGACACCACCGAGGGTCTCAATACCAAGAGAGAGAGGAGTGACATCCAACAAGAGGATATCGGTGACGGAACCAGCAAGGACACCACCTTGGATGGCAGCACCAATAGCGACGGCTTCATCAGGGTTGACTTGCTTGCCGGGCTCCTTACCGAAGATCTGCTTAACAGTCTCAACAACCTTGGGCATACGGGACATACCACCGACCAAGATAACTTCGTTGATGTCAGCGGTGCTGACACCAGCATCCTTGATAGCCTTCTCGCAGGGCTGGACAGTGCGCTTGACAAGGTCACCGACCAAGGTCTCGAACTTGGAACGAGTAAGCTTGGTGTTGATGTGCTTGGGACCGCTAGCATCAGCAGTGATGTAGGGAAGGTTGATATCAGTTTGAACAGTGGAGGAAAGTTCAATCTTGGCCTTCTCACAAGCTTCACGGATACGCTGAATGGCCATACGGTCATTGCCCAAATCAAGGCCAGACTCATTCTTGAACTCGTTCACGACCCAGCGGACGAGGTGAGAGTCAAAGTCCTCACCACCAAGAGCGGTATCACCGTTAGTGGACTTGACTTCGAAAACTCCGTTTTGGATTTCAAGGACGGAGATATCGAAGGTACCACCACCAAGATCGTAGACGGCAACAACCTTATCACCAGCCTTGTCGAGACCATAAGCAAGAGCGGCAGCAGTGGGCTCGTTGATGACACGGAGGACATCGAGACCAGCGATCTTACCAGCATCCTTGGTAGCCTGACGCTGAGCATCGTTGAAGTAGGCAGGGACAGTAATAACAGCGTGGTTGGCCTTCTTACCAAGGAAACCTTCAGCAGTTTCCTTCATCTTTCCGAGGACGAAAGCACCAATTTGAGAAGGAGAGTACTTCTGGCCTTGAGCTTCAACCCAGGCATCGCCATTGTTGTGAGCAACAATGTTGTAGGAGACAGTCTTGGCATCAGCTTGGACAGCGGGGTCAGAGAAAGCACGACCAATAAGACGCTTGGAAGCATAGACGGTGTTGGTAGGGTTGACAACGGCCTAACGGAACAAAGACAAAAAAATTAACAATGATGCACTAATAAACAAAAAATTTTAGGCACTAAAATGATGTAGTTTTTTCTTACCTGACGTTTAGCAGCTTGACCAACCAAAAGCTCACCATCCTTGGTGAAGGCAACAATGGAGGGAGTAGTGCGGGCACCTTCAGCGTTTTCAATCACACGGGGTTGCTTGCCTTCCATAGTGGAAACGCAGGAGTTGGTAGTACCCAAGTCGATACCGATGACAGGACCATTGATGTTAGAGCTATAGTTGCGAGCAAAGACACCAAGGGAGCTACGGTTGTGAGCGAGTGTTGGGAGAATGCGCGATCTCGAGATCTTTGCCAAGTTGTACATTGTGGAGAAAGGAGAAAGAAAACGGAAAACAATGGTTGGACCAGGCTACCTGCCAAAATTTAAAGGTACGGCTCAAAATTTTTTTTTTCGATATTTTTCGGATGACTCAGATCGGACTGCAAGGGCAATTCGGAATCAATAACAACTTTTTGTAGAAGCTTCGAGCAAAAATGAAAAAATCCCAAAATTTTATTGGCTACTTGAAATCAAATCAGCAATCTTTTTGACAAGTTGTTGCATCTGTGCAGCTCGTCGTGCACTGGTCTCCAACACCTCTTCATGATTGGCGATCACTTTTTCTGTATCGATCTCACTATCCACTTCAGTCGATCGTCCAAGTTGTTGAAGCACTTCTTTTTTCGCATCTTTGCCTCTTGCTGTCACCACAGCGTTGGTGATTAAACTGAGGCCAAGCACTTTGATTCCGCTATGACGAGCTACAATGACTTCAGGGACAGTTGACATGCCTACGACGTCAGCACCCATGATAGCCAAATGTCGGGCTTCTGCTCTTGTTTCATATGAAGGTCCAGCAACGAACGCATACACTCCTTCCCGAATATCATCCTCTGCCCAGCCGATGCTGAAGGCTGCTTCGAAAGCAATCCGTCGAAGGGCATACGTATAAGCGTCGGATACGGCGGGAAATCGGGGCCCAAAACTGTCCAGATTGGCGCCTATGAGTGGACTGAAGCCCGACATTCCCGGAACAGACAGATGGTCGTTGAGAACTGCAATATCGCCCACCTTGTGCTCTGGATTCAACGAGCCGCACGCGTTGGTGACAATCAACGACTGAACCCCTAATAACTTCATAACGCGAACAGGAAATGTACAGTGTTGAAGGGTGTGACCTTCGTAAAAATGAAACCTTCCAACCATAAACACAGTCGGCACGTTGCTTTCACCTAGGAGCCCAAATACAAGTTTACCAGCATGTCCAGCCACTATGAGAGAAAAAAGATATTAAAATTATGTTCACACACTCTTAATGAGTCTTCCCACGCACTGGACATACCTGTGCTGACCGCGAATCCTGGGATGTCCTTATAAGCAAATTCTATTTTTGTGGAAGGGTCGATGGTGTCCACCAAACCTCCCAAACCAGAGCCACAGATAATACCTAAGGAAACAGATTGGAACGTCTCTGGAAGCTGCTTCTTTAAGAATTCAGAGGTGACTTGAATAGAAGATTCTACAGACTTGGTCATAAGTACAAGTGCAAATAAAGATGAAACGAGAGGAAAGTAAAGAAGGAAGCGATAACGAGCTGGGATGCAAGCAAGCAGGAGGTCGTTCTTTCTGTTCCGTGGCAAAGTCTGCTCCTGCTACCAAGTTTTTTACAGCTCCGGCGAGTCACGTGTGGTGGCATTGTTCGTGGGCCCGGGCCAACCAATGGAGAAGCTCCAACGCTGGTCCATAAAATCTGAAATTGAACTTGTGGCCTAAAGTTAGCCCTGTTTTCTCATCGATTGTCATTCGCAATGGTAAGCTCATTACGGTTTGTAAGTAAAGGAAGGGTTAGCCACTAACCGACATTATTCTATACAGGCCTCTACTGCTACTCTCCGTAAGAAAAACGCAACATACCAGAACAACGTCCACAAGCGTGGCCACGTAAAGGACACTTTGGTAAGTCATGACCAACATAGTTTCTGGTCAAGGAGGAGTATGGACGCTAACGGGGTGCAATTCAATGTAGAAAACAAAGAAGGACTGGCAACTTCCTGTGTCACTGCCCGTACTGGCTATTCTCGCTTTCACTGTCTTTGGAGGAGGTATGTGAACACTGTGATTGTAAGGTCTGACCTTTAAAATGTAATAGAGAGACTAATTGCCTATTTTTCGAAGCTTTCCTTGCTATTATGCAGATGTTCTTCTAAAGAAATCATGATCCAACCCACAAAGCATTGAGTTAACCAATGTTCACTGCTTCCGTCTTATGGAGACTACCCCCATACCATCAGTGTCAGTCAGTATGTATATACGTAGTAACATTTCTTTATTCCGACCCTTTCAAAACCCTGTAGCTTCTCCTTCTTTTTGGATATGCTTTTTCTACTATGTGTCGGAAATGGCACCATCAGTAATAATATCATCCGGCAAAAGTGCGGGTCACCAAATGGAATGAATTTTTCCTTATTTTGGATCGATGAATGAGAAATCGTTGGGCAAAGAATTTAATTATGTTGCATGGTAAATTGAGGCTCAAGGGATGTGTCGGTCGATTTGTAGGCATCTTCTATGGACTTGACAAAGTCATCCACTGACGAGCCACCTGGACAATCCTGATAATCCAATTTTAGAAATGGTTCCAACCGCAACGACGTTATAAGGTGTGGCAACTTACCTTCCACTGCATGCTATCATAAACACATCGACGCTTGTTGTTAATGAAAACAGTACAGCTTGTGCTATGGAGGAATTCCACACAGGTTAAAAAATCACAAGTTTAACAATTAACAGCACACAGCGGTAAATGCGATAAAAAATCTTACCTTACTCCAAGGGAGGCAGTACGCTGAACACTTTTTGAAAGCAATTCGGTGGCCGTGCCGTTTACCATACAATCCCTCACTAAGGCGTACGTTTTTCCTTGCTTTTCAGCTATGAACCATTTTTAAATGATATAAATATGATTAAATCAAATTGGTGAATTATAGCATTTTGTACATACCGCATGAAACGCCCAGCTTGTCTGTGCCAATATTAAGCATATCCTTGTTCAGACATTGAATGAATGAGAACCACGTCTCGTCGCCATGAACATGCCTGTAGCATAATTCTTGCATGTTTCCAAGGCACTCGCTCGGACCATGTTTGCTAAATAATGAGCCAACTTCAGCATTCCTTCCATATCTGAGACACAACGCTGTCATAAGGCGCTTACCAAGAAAACTTCAATGGCTCAAATGGAGCAGGCTGTGCTATGAAGTTGATGTCGAGAGCTACTGGAACAGATATCTTCTTGACTTGACGATAGTTAGTCTCAGGGGTTCATTGAAGTTGAAAAAATAGTCAAAAATACTCACAAACGTTGTCAAAGGTTGCTTCGCAATGAACGGCATCTGGGCATTTGCTCATGACGAACAATTCCACCGGAACTGCCTCGCTGTTAGAGCGTGAATGAACGTCAGCATTGACACTGACAAGTAGACAAGCCGTCGCAGCAAAAAGTATGGAAGAAAGCATATTCAAACAATACCCAACTGGGCGAATTTCTGCAACCTATTGCACCATAATGATTCACGTGCACCATTCACATCAATTATTTTGCAGGGTTGTTTTTTTAACACAGTTTTTATTGTTCAGGTCTCCCAAATATCCAGAAAGGTGCCTTTATCATGCAGAAATATCAAGCAATCTAATAACCAAAGTTAGCAATGGATTCGTTGACAGACTTGAGGGCATCAGCCTTGGAGGCGGTGGCCTTGGCCTTGAGAGCAGTGACAGCCTTCTTGCGCTGGTAGAAAGCAGCAGACTTGGCCTTGCGCTTCTCCTCAAGCTTGGCAACAACATCTTGGTACTTCCAGCCAACTTCGTGGGAGATACGACCAACGGTGGTGTACTTGCGACCGGGCTTGAGCTTCAAGACACGGAGAGCAGTGGGAACGACCATGCGCTTCATCTTATCGTAAGGAGGGGGAACACCTTCGAAAAGCTTGATGCGGTCAAGGGCAGCAGCACCGCGGGCGGTCTTGTGGGCGACCATACCACGGAGAGCCTTGTAGAAGATACGGGAAGGAGCGCGGAAGTGGAAAGGACCACGGTTGGGGTTGACGACGCAACGCTTGTTAAGGTAGGCGTGGTACTTCACTATAGATCGAAACAATTCGGTGTAAGTATATTCAAATGGGCATGTTGTACTGAAATTGAACATATTGGTTTGAGACCGAAAACTTATTTCCTAGCCATCACAACAAAGAAATAATTTTGATCCCATAACCGACATGATCTCTCCCGTATATATGAAAAAGTTTTTTTTTTACTCACACTTGTTGCGGAAGAAGCTGCCAGAGACGTTAAGCTCTTCGCAACGAACAATGACAATCTTTTGTCCGTTGAGGGCTTGCTTAGCAACAATGGAAGCGAGACGACCGAGAAGGTGACCCTTGCCGTCGATGACAACGACCTATTGTACAGATAATCAATATGATCGCGATAGTGGTGAATTGGTGAAGAACAGTATCGAATAAAGAAAAAAAAGTCGATGTTGTTGGAAGTTGATTGCAATGGTAAGGAGAGGATAAGCCACAATTAGTGAAATGTTCAATGGAGGTTTTGAGGGCAATGATGCATGGTCAAAGTGCTTCGGTTTCACTGACAGCATCTCGAAGAGTTGCCATTGCACACAACAGTAGCGTTAATACGGTACCTTTTCAAAAGTGTTGGACATTGGTGATTGCCGAAAAAGAAAGAATGTTCCCAGTTTCCCTTTGAGAGAAGTTTTTGCATCCGCCACCGAGAGCAAATTTTTTTGAATGCACGTGATCTTTCAATCTCCGGCCTGCCTACCTCTTGCGTGCCCAAGATGTACCTTTTCTAGGCACCAGGACATGAAACGATTGCTCATAATAGCGAATTACACACAGCTTTCCATTAGATAACATAACTTGTTATTCAATAGTTTATTATTGATATTATTGTGCATTCATAGATTATCTATCTCTCTCTAGTTTTCTTGTCATCGAAGGTAACGGAACATTAACATGGCATCTATTGGGTAGAAATAGGCTAACTGCCCGTAATACGTCTATTTGTTTTAAAATATGCTTGTTACCTTTCTTTCTACACCTTTAACTATCTGAACATTGTAAGAGACCAGTAGTCTAGCTCAATGCTACAGTGTCTGAGCTTTGCTGCTTCAATCAAAAATGTGGCTTGTACATGCTTGAGTTACAAGAAAACACAAGATACCACCTGTGACATATATAAACATATTAGAAAGGTACATGACGTTTTTATTGCTTCGACAACTTTCAGATACTGTCTGTTCATGATTGAATTTTACCTTCGAACACTAAGGCAAAAGTACGTGCAAGGATGTATGAATCACGTGATACTTTTGCGTGGCTTAGCCTGTCCTCAAATTTGTTGTTTGCTGGCTGAATACCTAGTTCTTCCTCTTTTTTAAACCTAACTACCGCAATGGAGAACTCTGAAGGCAGACTCGTTGATCTTTACATTCCCCGCAAGTGGTATGCATATAGTAGTTCTTTTTGATTTTCTTGCATGTGTTGGATCGAAATTACGACGGGTACAACCACACTCATGGTCAGGCAGATGAGAATGGATGAAAAAAAATTTTGCTCGACCACTGCTTGCTCGTTGAGAATCGGCCATCGCTCAAGTGCTACCATTTACGACGTTTTGTGCATTCGCAGCATTTCATTCTCGCCGAACCATGACCGATGCCCAGTCGTTATTTGCAATGTATTCAAACTTTTGACTAGAAGAACTTGAAAGACTAACCTTCTTCTTTCTTCTTTACTATCGATAGCTCCGCCACCAACCGTTTGATCACTGCTAAGGATCACGCTTCAGTCCAGATCAACGTCGGTGATGTTGATGCCTCCGGCCGTTACACTGGTTCCTTCACTACCTACGCTCTCAGCGGTTTCGTTCGCAAGGAATCCGAGGCTGATGACTCCATCAACCGCCTTGCCACCAAGGACGGTCGTAAGTATCTGCATCAGATCATAGTGAGGGTGTGTGTTCCTTGTACTCATTTTTTCCTCTTTTTTTCAGTCCTTAAGAACGTCTGGTCTTACCAAAAGTAAATAACCAATGCAGCACTGCAATGGTTTTCTTTGTTACCAAGATAATTTTTTGCTTGACACAGTTTCATGATTAGTTCAGTGATTGTTTCTGAGAACGTTGCAAATGCACTAGTTCATTGAATAAATGGCCAGCAAATTACATATACTGAATAATCATAACAGACCGCACATAAGGGCTTCAAAAATTTTGTTTTATGAATACAAATCATTAGATACTAAATGGTGTGGGCGGGCACATATCTACTGTGCGCATTACCTACTCCTAAAAAATATTACTCAGTGTCCATAGAATGGTAGCCAGCTCTTCGCATCTCGGCAAGCACACGACGAGCATTGACCAGTTCGGAATCAAGCTTAAGGATCTTGACTTGCTGTTCCATCTCTTGTCGCTTGAAGTCATGAACAGACAGTTTGTTGAAATCAATCTTGAGACCCTCGTCTTGAACCTGTTTGGCAACCAACTCCTTCACTTGCTTCACGAGTTCTGATGTGGCATCTTTAACAGCTTTGGCAGCCAACTCCAAACGTTCTTGCGTTCTCGACATGAAACTAGCCTTGACTCGGGAAGCGGCGACCAGCTGAGCCGTTGCAGCGGCAACTTCGTTGGATGCAACGATGAGCTGCTCAAGTGAATGTGTTTTGCTGATAACACCATCGGCGGCTTCTACAAGCAAATTGGTGGCCACAGCAACGGATTTGGCAGCAGAAATGAGACCTTCGGTCCAGCGATTGTTCTTCTTGTAGAACGCTGCCTTGGATGAAGCACCACGTCCTTGAGCAACGATTTCCTGTTGCGATGCGGTAGCGCACTTGATAAGGTTGGCAATGGCATTGGTGAGAACCAGTACAGAGTTCAAAATCAATTGGTGTACTTGAATGTCAGTACTGGAGAATTCAGGGTTGCTAGGCTTATTGAGCAGAGCTTGAATCTTTGCAGTTGCTTGTTCAATTGCACGAGCTGCATTTGACATTTCCTGTTCTACAAGGTCACCAACTTCGCCTTCAGCCATGCGGTTGACCTTGGCAGTTCCTGCAGAAATTAAGTCTTCAACTCGTTTCGATAGCTTGGCAAGTGCGTCCTGAACTTTCATGTCACCATGAATAATGACCTCTGGGCGTTGGGCAGCAGGCAACCGTTGTAGGTAACCGGAGCGCAATGTGCTGAAATATTGAATACCAGCTTCAGCAGACTCTCGTATGTCTGTAATCAGCTCTTGCACGTCACTATCTTCTGCCATCAAACGACCGATTCCTTTAGCGTTAACTAGAACATCTACCACGGCTTGAGCAAAAGACAAGGTTTTGGAAATTGTTACGGTGTAATCGCCAGAGTTACTTCCATCCCAGAACTTGCCAAAAGCAGACATGAATTCTACTGATCCAAGACTTGCCTTTTCTATGGTGGACAGAACAAACTCTGGTGTGGCATTCTCGTTACCATTTTGACCCGGTGCTTCAAGTTCGAATATACCATCATTGATCTTCTGGATGCATGTCGTGAGGATATTGTCCAAGATTCCATTGAGCTTGTTAGTTTGCTCATATTCCAAATTATCCAGCTTCTCTTGCAGGCCGCTTTCTTTATTGCCTGATCGATGTTGCAAATCAGCCAGCTGTTGTAGACAGTCATCCATTCCCGCTTGCATGATAGCAATTTCTTCATCCTTTTCTTGCCGAATGCGATCGGCTTCGCCTTGCTGCAACTCCAGCTGAGACAAAAACTCGTCAATGAGAGCCTGCTTTTCGTTCAATGCGTTTTCAAGGTCGGCTTTTTCTCGATTAAACTTGGCAAGCAATGAGGTCACTTCTGCACCCTTATTTTTGCCCAACTCCTCGGCTCTGGCGTTTGAATCTCTGAGTTCTCTTCGGAGACGGTCTAATTCATCCTGCTGGCTCTGTTTTGAGGAGCAATAGTAAGTCAGAACGTGTTGTCATGTGGTCCTTCTAAAAAAGAAAAAAGTACTACTCACACCACGCATTCTAGTCAAGTCGTTTTTGGCACGGTCACGCTCGCGAATCATATCAGCAAGTTCCAGATTCTTTGCACGCATATCTGCTTCCATTCTATCCAGCTTTTCTTGTGCTTCGTTGGACGATTGGGCTTTGACTTGGAGCTGCTTGTACTTGCCGAGGAGATCCAAATGTTCTTGTCGAAGCTGAGAGTAAAGTTTTGCCAGTGCCTCGTATTTGTTTTTCCACATTGTTATTTGATCTAAAAATGTTCCAACTGTTAATATGTTTGCGTCGAATAGGTACTACAAGGATGTGCTTGTCTCACCTTGCAAAGACTTGATAAGTTCGTCTTTAGATGCATCTCTTTGCTGAATATGCATATTAAGTGCATTTAGCTCATTTTCCAAGGCTTTCACTCGCTGTGAGATAAAGGTTGTCAGTACAATTGCTCGCAGAAGGTTGTACTTTTTTAAAAAAATAAATTATACATACTCGATCATATTGCTCCAGCAACATTTGGTCCTTCTCAAACTGCTGTCTCATAGCAAGGATCTCACGCTCCAGTTCGGCTGCACGGCCTTGAGCATGCATGGCCATTTGCTGTCGCATGAGTTCTTCTTGCTGCATACGAGCACGCTCCGCTTGTAATCGTTGTTGCTCTTCAAAGTCACGCTGCTGTTGAAGTGCAAGCTGCTGCTGTCGTCTCTGTTCATCCAAACGCTCTTGTTCCAAACGCCTTTGTTGGTCCTCATACTCCTGCTGCTGCTTGGCTTGTGATTGCGACCAGAAATCAATCACTGGTTCTGGTGATGGTGCTGGAGGAGGAGTTGCTTCTCTTTGGGGTCGTTTAGATAATGTTGGAGTATCAGCCTCTTCAAGCGATGGTGGATCCTAGAATTTATACTCATGTTAGACAGCACGTCTAAAGCAAAAACTGCATGCATGACATTTACCTGTGGGAGCTTTGGTACACTGATAAGGGAAGTTAAATACTTGAGATTGGAACACTCATAGTAAAATCTTAGCAAAGCGTAATGTTGGCTATTGTAACGCTGCTTGAGAGGTTCCAATGCGCCTACGGATTCAGTTCCTGGGTCGGTCACAAAATCAAATATTTAGAACAATCTACAGAACCTTTGAACTTTATGCAGATGCTACTTACTTCTGTACATTGCTCTCAGCATACTGGTGATGAATTTATATATTCCGTAGCTCTCTTCCACTAATGGGACGAGCGAAGCAATGCGACATTCGTTATTACTTGTTGGGCGGAAATGGACAAAGACTACTTTCTGAAATTGATCGATCTGGTCTTGCAAGTTCATTAAATCGCTGATGGTCTCATAACTAGGGGATTGTAAAATTAACTATACAGGAACATGAAAGCCTATTTTCAGTCAACTTGAACATACCCTTCATTTGGATCATCGATATTTTTCAAGCTGATATATTCCTCATATTCGAATGTTCCATTAAATTCGGGATGAATGCGGTGGTAATTGAGTTTGTTGATAATTAGCTGCACATAATTGCGGATAAGAAGTCCGTAACCACGCGCACCTTCGCCGGAAATACTTCGAGCGCACGTCTCTAACCAAGGTATTTCTCGCAGAGCATCTTTAAGAACCTAAATTTTGTACGCATATTAGTTTTGACGTAGGCGACCTGTATATGTTTCAAGGAGTAGTAACTGACCACTGGATAACCGTCCTTGATAACTTTGTGAACGGTAATAAGGGCTTTGAATATTTGCACCTCATCAGACATGATTGGCGCTACTCTTAGCGCAGTCCAAAAGCTAGCCGATGTTTTAAAGTCATAGGTGTAGAGAATACATTCTGTACGAGATAAGGATATGAGTAAAGCGTACAACTGTAGGAAAAAACTGCCAAGACCAATGGCGGTAGGTACTTACTTCTGACATGCTTTTGTTTAGGAGCAGTTTCTTCGGGGCTAGTTGCCTTTTTGACGGTTAGTGAAAGCTCCTGATCGGCAGCGTTTCTATCGCTTGGCCGCGAAGTGTGAAACGACATTAGAAAGTTCTGGTAAGAGAGATTGAGGCGATGAGGAGTTTCCAGCTTCGTGATCCAATGGTTCGGAGATTGGAACACCAAAAATGCCATGACGCAAATGACCATTTTGGACGGCAGCGAAGCATAGCACAGTACAAAATGCGCGAGCTTGAAGGTTTGAAAGCATACTAAAATGTGATATTAATACAAATCTCTTGTCCATTTCCCTTTATTTCAGCAGAATTATGAAAAAAATTGTGTGAATGTTTTGAATATTTTGGGTTCTTGGTCAGTGGTTTCAGTTTGTGCCTGGAGACAAAAACTGCACTTACGAAATTGAACCGTCACACAAGGAATCCTCCCAAGTGTTTTCCCTCTGCCTCGGCAACAAACTTGGCATGTCACAGTTACGCCGTTCCGTTAACGTCATCAACCCTCTTATACGTACAGCCCTCGTTCCGGGCTGTCGAAGTAATACCGTCAAGAATGCCATTGCAGGTTGTAATCGACCACAAACACGATCTTTCATAGCGACCAGAATCAACCTGCAACAATCGCGCGAAAGTAACAAAGAAGAGCAAACGTTGATATACAGTGCTCCCAACGCACCAACTGTTAAACTCTTGAAAATGTTTTCTGTAACTTCTCTCGGGGTAAAGTTCATTCTGCTAGACCGAAGCTTGTCACTCAATGGCTTAACCATTTCCTGTAGGTCGCATCAGTATCAGCACCAGCAGTACTTTACTTTTGGGAAACGCCAGCCAGTAAGCACTAGATTCACAGTATCGCTCATCGTATATTTTCCATTAACACAATTTCCGCTTATTAGTTCAAGCCGCCGATATCAATGGATACATGTTCATTGGAGGTAAGCATTTTCCACATGCGAGCTTTGCTCTTCCAAAGAGGAAAGCTGTAACATTTGCCGAACATTAGCATCAACGATACAATACATCTTTTCCATTTTTGCTTCTACAGCTTTGGTTGCCAGCGCATGTTCAACTGGAGTACTACACAAGTTCCTTTCACCATATGTAAACAATGTCATTCTACATCAAAATCCATCCAAATCCATCCAGTCAATATCACCAAATACACAAATCACTTTGGAGACATTAGACCTTTTAGCGAGGAAAAAGCAGACCACACTTAAACTGCGTGATTTAGTTCCCGCAAAAGGCTCTTGGTTGACTTGGAATATCAAAAAGGATGTTGTGCAAAGACGAGAACAACTTGGCAAAGACGAATTTCCTCAAACGCGATTTTGGTTAGACCAACGTGGCGGGCTCGGAGACCTAGAGACGATGTCAAAGATTGTCAAGGTTGTCGACGAAGAATTCAAGCGAGGGAGAACGCTCTAGATAGACCAAATTTCTTATTTATGTGTATCTCTGTCCATTTAAAGGAAGTAATACATTGCAATATATTACAAGACCGTTCGAGATATGATAATGTGTTATGGGTCATTCTTTGCATACCCTACAAATAACTATAAGAATACCTCGAATAAGCATACTTTCTTGAAGCAAATACTTCATTGTACTGGAAGTCAAATAAAAGTGTACTTTGGTCCTTGAAGAATTGTCCAAACACAATTTTTCAAGATTCCACAAGGCACAAGATATTGATCAGCAGCTGTCACCATGAATCAGAATCTGAAATTCCAGGAACCGAGAAAGACTGTCACAGCCAACTCTGCAGTGATTTAACGAATTCTGTCCACTTTTATACTCACTACTTACTCAAGAGAAGCTAAATTCCCTGGCGCATTCTGGCTCTGTTGTCTATAATATGAGTACTGATCACACTGGCATCGAATGGCAAAAAGAAAATGTTCAGCTCGGCATCATAGGAATGGGCGACATGGGACGCATGTACGCCAGTAAATTGTCCCAAATCGGCTGGAAGAAGTAAGTAAATTTGCGTCTACATTGCAAAACCCGAACAGTTACTCATTCCTGCTACCAGGATCTATGTTTGCGATCAGCCTTCCAACTACGAAAAACTGAAGAAGGAGTATGAAGGTAAATTGTCAACTTACACCTAAACCTCACCGCATATTATTTCGCAAGGCTAACGAAAGCGACTTTAGGCACTCTCATAAATGTCATGCGAGACGGTTATCATGTTTCGCGTTTGGCTGATTGGATCATGTACGCGGTGGAAGCCGAACATATAGACAGGGTAGTTGCTCAGTATGGTCCGGCGACGAAGATAGGCTCCATTGTCAGTGGACAAACATCAGTTAAGCAGCCTGAGATCGAAGCATTCGAACGTCATCTTCCCGAGGATGTACATATCATCTCCTGCCACTCAATGCACGGTCCAAATGTCAATCCTAAAGGTCAACCCTTGGTCATCATAAAGCATCGCGCAACACAGGAGAAATTGGAACTTGTGCGTAATATCCTCTCAGGATTCGAAAGCAACTTCGTTGAGCTCAGCTACCAAGACCACGACCGTATTACCGCAGATACACAGGCAGTAACGCATGCCGCGTTTTTGAGGTAAGTCTCGATCATTCCACTATGTACAAAAAAATTGTTCATATGCTAATTTTATCTCAGTATGGGCGCTGCTTGGAAGGCAAACAACCAGTTCCCCGTAAGTCAGCTACAGTGAAATGCCTACTATCGATGACTTTCACTAATCCGTACATGTAGTGGCTTGTTCCTCATTTTGTTGGCGGTATCGAAAACGTGAAGGTCAATGTTGCTCTTAGAATTTACAGTAACAAATGGCATGTGTACGCAGGTTAGTGAAAAGAGGTGATGGATTGGATGACCAGATCCTTTACTTACAACAATACATAGGTTTGGCCATCATGAACCCAAGTGCACGCATACAAATCACGCAATACGCAAGGTCAGTTGCTGATTTGTTCAAGTTGATGATCCAAGAAAAAGAAGACGAATTTCGAGCTCGTATCATGAAGGTGGGTTCGCTTTCAAACGATCGTTATTATTCTGTGTCGTTTACTAAATGATCCTCGCAGGCTGGTGACTATGTCTTTGGTAGTTTGAACGAGGACCATGTGCCTATCTTGTTGGATGATAAGCTACTCGACGAGTTCTCTCTATCGAATGTTCCTAGTAACGGCAAACGAGAAACCAATTCACATTTGTCGCTGCTTGCAATGGTATGATATTTTTGTCCCTGTGAAGAGAGAAAAGGCGTTTTACTAAAATTGGCGTTGGCGTTAAGGTGGATTGCTGGTACACTCTGAAGCTCAATCCTTATGAACATATGGTCTGTCAAACACCTTTGTTCCGTTTATGGATGTAAGTATCAGACTGCGTTTTTCTTCATTATTCATTCTTGAGACCATATTAATTGTGTTGGCTTTTAGGGGTATCACCGAGTATCTGTTCCGAAAACCGGAGATGTTAGAAGAAACCATACAAGCAGCGCTTTATCGTAAGGAAATTCGGTCGGACGATATGGAGTTTGTGACTTGTGCTCGAGGATGGGCAGAATGCGTCGAACTTGGCAGTATGGACGGATACCGAACACGATTCGAAAGCACTGCTGACTTTTTCAAGGACATGTTTGCAGACAGCGCTGTTCTGGGAAATAAGATGATTGCTATGATCAGCAAGAACATGCAGAAGACGAGTTAATAGAGTATCTCTTGTGTGTCCCATTTGTCCTGGGCAGTAAAAAGTTGAAATGTTTTTTTTTCCAAGGTGTTGACCTCGATATGCAGATATTTTAAAAATCAAAGAGACGCTTTCGAAACATACACATGGTTCCTCGCACTTTGTAAATTCAGTATTCTATTTCATTCTATTTCTATCTATATCTCTAGAATATACCGAAATTACAATACTCATAAATGCTGAGAATCGACCAGTTTAAATGAGTAGTGATAGCTTGCATACCGTGAATTTGCAAATGCACTTTGGTGTTTGGAAACTTGTTCTGCACTGGTGTTCTGTTATGTTGAAATGGCCCACTTTGTGAGAAAAAAAACATAAGTAAAGATGCTTTAGACACGGAGAAGGAAATGCCAATTTAAAATGCGAAAGATATATATTGAGAGATGCAAAGAGCACAATTTAAATACCAGAAGAACTGCGTTTTTATCGTTGGAGCTGCTTTAACCTGCACATCATGCGAAATCGAGTAAGCCCTCATAAACCCCCCCCCCAAAAAAAACCTCCTCTGCAGAGGTCAAAGTTCCAACCCAAAAGGTGCCAGTATTAATGATTATTACGAAAAAAGAGTGAGAGAATTTCGATAAGTAATAATAAGTCAGCCAGTTGTAGTAGATATTCGAGGGACGTCTCTCGTATTTTCAAAGTACTGTTATGCGCTCTGATATACTTCGACTTACGGCATAGGGAATTTGGGCTGGCATTGTTGGAGCCAGGTCAGGTAACTCTACAAAGGCCACCAGGTTATCCTCTATGCTGCAAAGCGAAAAAAAAATTAATAAAAATGGTAACATCCCAAAGGAGGTAGTTACTCGTCCAGCACTGAATTGTTTTACACGTGTAACAAGGAGACATTTTGAATATTTAATAGAGGCAGTTGGATAGAAGGAGTCAGAGAGTTTGCCAAGGTCTTAAAACAGAGAAACATAAAACCAGAAAGTAGTATGTAGTATTCATTTGGTTCAGTAAGGGTGCGATTACTACGGTTAGCGGTTGTTATGGAATAAGAAAAAGTCAAAGAAATTCGATAGTTTGTGCGCGTTAATTACTTTAATGAGATTCAAGGAACGTAAATGTTTATTAGAGCTTTTTTATTAATCCTGCTCTTGCTTTGGCGCATTCATATATGATTTTGATGGCAGGATGAAATTTCAAGTTTTACGACTGAAATTCGTCGTGTTACCCTGCCATCCAGAACCTTGCATGATGATAATACGTCCACGAGAGTCTCTGTATTCATAGGTGATTTTGTTAGTAATGTAATAGTTTCCATATGATCAACGGTTGCTGTCAAACTGTGTAGTAAAAGAAGGAGAAAGGTCATCAGGGTAGTTGTTTAGTGACAACAGCTGTATCAAAGTATAAGCAAGGCATAGTGAATGAAATGCGATTTTCAGAGAGATTTCTTGCTTTTTGTTTGTGATAACTGTTGCAGTTTATAAACAATTGGGCTAGCATCTACAGTAAGCTGGTTAGTCAGTTAACCTGAAAGGAACCGAAAGACTTAAAAAACCATAAAGTCATTTACCAGAGACAGTTCGGCAAGTCCAATAATGCTAGGAATAATTGTATCATGAAATTAAGAAAATCTTCATTATAGATTGCTCATCATCAGCCATCGAGTTTCAATACACAATTCCCCCTACTGAATTCTAAAAATTATCAAAAAGAAATCCTCATAAAGTTGATGAATCAAAGATATAAAAAATATAAAAAAGAGTGGAGAAGCCCGGCATCGATCCGGGTGCCTCTCGCATGCTAAGCGAGCGCTCTACCATTTGAGCTACATCCCCATTTCTTGAAATTTTTCAAGCGGAGTACTATTCATCCTAAAATACAAAAAGGAATATACAAATATCAGTCCAAAGGCATTCCCGAAGTGACAACAGCACCCAGATAGAATGTTCGTCAATTTTGCCAAGCTGTTCCACCTCAAAGGAAATGATAGCTTATTTCAGCTAGGTCATCGATCGGATGTCCAAAAGGATTAAGTCCCGAAGCCAACATACCGCCGAGATCAACTAGAAGACTGCCAAGGCCATCTAAAGTTTTGCTGCAGCCTAAGAAAAATTATGAAGACCCTAACGTAATTCATGAATTTGTATTAATAATAATTCATGTTCATTACATCGGTAAGTAAAAGTATAAATAGTATGAACATGGATTGTAAAGAATTTGATTGTATAAACAATAAGTCTATCTGGTCCAGTAGTCTAGATTGCGAATTTATCACTGGAATACACCCAAATGCGAAGAAGAAACTTAAGAAGATCAAGAGACAAGTATAATCTATTCAGCTCAAACTCACAAGGACCTGAGATCCGACAAGTACAGGCTTGGATTGAAACAGAGAGCAGATAAATCTGGTTAAATGAAAAAAGAGAAGCAACTGCAATATCATGATCGATAGTATCCAAGGAACCAACCCACAGAGCATAATCAAATCACAATAAAGAAACTATCCAGATAAATAACGAGATAGCACAATGCAGTTGTGCCACACAATCACCAGGCACCTAAGCCATTGCGGAGTTATGAAGCTCGGCCAACGCCGCCGTACGTTGTAGAACGTGAATCTGAATAAATAAATGAGCAAATGAGGAGGGATTCTTTTTAACTTACCTAACCTCCTATAAGGATTTCAGCGGATATATTTTATCGCGATGCCAGATTTGTTTTCCCGCGGTACAGTGACTAGCAAAGGTAGCATGAAGCAGAGGCGCCAACGGACTGGAGGAAGATACGGCACTACTGATTTCGTAACGGAACCAGTTACGCATGATCACACGCAGAGCATTCTAACAAAAATCAGAGAAATAGAAAAAGCAGCAGCGAAAGGCGACACAGACAAACATATTGAGACCGCACTGAAAAGCATCTGCTCTTATATCAAGGACAACGGGTCAGCTTATGATGCATCTCGTAGGCATCTCTACGACCTTCAAGACCTAAAACTCAAACATGACGTGTTAATTGAGGCGATGTCAGGGGAAGACTATTCCTGGGGCCGAAGCAGCATTCACGCTATAGCTTCTGCCACTAGTTCGCTGATAGTAAGCGAGCTCTCTACAGCAAGCGGACCTCTAGAGAAAAAGATGAGTGCTTTAAGGGTATTTGAAACCTTATATATCCTTGCAGGCGTAATATTTTCTAGCGACGACAAATATGGCTTCATAGAAGTCAGCTACATTGGAGGATTTGTCTCATCGTCGATATTCATATACTACGCCCTCAACTTAGCTGACGTGTGTGCTGCCAATAATGCGTTGATAGATATCATAAACTCAAGGTACCTTTTGCTAAACCATTCACAAAAATTTTCGAATGAGCGGACGGAATCAACTTACTACGAGCAAGCAGAAATGTCTTGGGCTGTTGGATCTGCTGCTTCTAGATACAAAATTAATGCGAGCACTGTTTTCCGCATACTGCCGGAAGCTTTGACCATGGTGGTTTCCGACGCAATAGTGGATGTTTTCTGTCAATCTATGTTTGCCTTGGAACGTCAAGACATGGAAACGATGTCTTTCTTTGACGCAGTAAAGAATCTCGACGGCAAGTTGTGTAGAGGAATTATCGGAAATATGGTAGGACCTCGCTGGCTACCAGCGCGCTACGTTCTAACGCCTATGGTGGCATCATCGGCCATTAAATCAAGTCTTCTCAATGCTTATGAGGTGAAAGCAGGTAAATCTGTCGCTCTATTTATGGAGCGTGAGCAGGATTATTCTGACGAGAAAACGGACATCAAGTGGACAAAACTGGGCGTTGAGAAGGAGATAATCTATCCCGTACTGGCGTTCAATCTTATCATGCTCGTAGTCTTAGTCGCAGCTTTATACTGCGCAGTTTCGTATAACGACACGTTTGCGAATGCCCAAATTGACGTTACTAGTTTCTTGAGCCTGATACTGGTGTTTGAAGGCTTGGCCTTTGCTGGTTTTACATCAGTGTACAGAGAGAACTGGTCATTGTATTGGATGTTCCAGTTCAAGGTGCATTATAATGACATTAGCAAAATCTTACAGCATAAGGATACTACCAGCATAAAGATATTGCGTGGCATACTGTCAAACAGGCATATATATTCGAAGCTAATACAGCCATCAAGATCGTGCTGGATAGGGGAAGGTACTGTGGAAGCCGACAACTATCTTTCATCCGACGTGCTACTGTGGTCTTACTATGAATGTGGCGTGATAGAACTCGGTACAAACATCCCTGGCGGCGGATATCGTGCTATTATGGTTAAGATAATAGGGGAAATGTTGACAATGGAGCATATAGAGCTATCCGGATTGAGCAGTGGACAGGCACACGTCAGATATAGCGCCGAGAGCGACATGACTGACGTGACTTTGGGATTTTTGCAGTCAGATACAGAAAATATGCCTATCGGAGCTGCTAAAGAAAATGTTACAAACTCGACGGCGGCATCGAATGCAGAGATATGCATTGCTACTGATGTCACCTCAAGAGGAGACACTACGACTAGGCCGATTGTAGACCAGCATTTGCAACGGTATCGAGGGTAGAGGCAAATTTCAAGTGCATGCCGCATTGCACATCTTATTGCGCGAGGGAGCCGACAGGACAACTTTATGTAATCACAAAGTATCTGCAACATATGCTACACGACAGCATTGAATGCTCAACTGTCTGTGTCAAAAGCACATAAATGTTTATCGAAAAGTGCCCAGTAGTTTGTTTGTATTGTCGCTGGAACGCTCGTACTGCTCATTTACCTGCTTGCACAGATCATTAATAAAGTATCCTCTCAGGATGCTGTTCAGACTTTGTGCTCCATCCATAATTTGTGAGCAAACGCAATTCCCTATTACCTTTTAAGCATCTGAGGAATGACTTATGTTTTACCCTGGTGTTGGAGAAGTTTTTTTAATGACAAAAGGACTATAAATTATAGCCTTGTCTCTTCGTGATAGCGTTACGCTAAAAGGTTGCTTCACTAAGGCATGCTGTTATTACGATGATTTAGCGAGATCATCCACAATACACTTCAGCACATATTGAGCATATCATGTTTCTATAACCGGTATTTATTTCGAATGTCTGATGCTATGATGATTTTTCAATCTCTTGCGGAGTTTTTGTCTTCAATGACAAAGCATGTACACCGGCTTGAAGTTCATCGTTGAGCAAGGTATAGATGGAGCGATGTCTCTGCATCAAGTTTTTTCCAGCGAAAGCATCGGAGACGATGGTTACTCTGTGAAAGATTGTCAGTAAAATTTACAGGGGTAATATCGAAAGAGAATAGTTTTAACTCACCGGAAGTGAGTTTCTTTGTCAGTATTTCCTTTCATGGCTTCGTGGTGAGCATGAAGATGGGATTCATTAACAACATCCAAAATGCTGGGATTGAAAGCCTCCTGGAGCTACAAAGGAAGGGAGGGTAAGTGGTTGCTTTTTTAACTGGTCAAATGCTTTGAAATCAAGCTCCTACCTTGGCCTCCATGGTTTGTTGAACAGGACCGACCTTTGCGCTATCCATAAAAGTTCTTAGAAATACGGAAGAGGGAAGGTTCTCTGGAGTTGAAGAGTATTGGCGCTGAAGAAGACGACCGGCGTGTCTAGGCAGGCGATCGAGATTTCGAAGCATGAAAGGTTGAGATCGTTCAAAATCTGTCAACAGTGGCGACTCGATGGCTGGAAACACCAGTCACATATGGGAGTTCCCTGAATGCGGGGATTCGTCACGATCAATTGGGCTGGCTGGCTGGGAAATCACTGAACCTTGAAATTTTTTGAAATGGCGAATTCAGCTTTTAAACAGCTACTTGCCCGGCTAACTTGCCCCCAACCACCTTCTTTTGTTTTACCGCAGTAACTTCCAGAAAAATGGCTGTACCTCAAGTTCGTCTTCATCCAGATGGCCCTAGCGTATCCCAGTTGGTATATGGTACCTGGCGCTTAGCAAACTCAAACGGTTGGGAAGCTGATCCTAGCTTGGCCACACCTGAGTCTGTCCTCGAGCGCATCGAAGCCTGTAAGTGACGTATGCTTTATAGAACCATATACTGCTTTATACCATCTGACAGCTTGCAATAATGAAGGCTTGAAGCTTGGCATCACCACATTCGACTTGGCTGATATCTATGGTGGTATGTATCATTTAACTGCTGAGGAGTAACGCCCCCTTCCAACGGCTACTGACGCGTATTTTCAGGATATGCTTATGAAGAGCTTTTCGGCAAGGGTCTTGCACTCAAGCCAGAACTGAGAGAGAAGATGCAGATGTGAGCGGTTTTTAAGATATGAAGGATGGTTGAAAAAGAGGTCATACTGATATTGAGTATAGCATTACTAAGACGGGCATCAAAATTCCCAACGATATGTGGTCTGAAAAGGTTTATGTCAATCATTATGATACTTCCTACGAACACATCAAATCGCAGGTCGAGAGATCGCTTCGTCTTTTGGGCACAAACTATCTGGACGTTGTCTTGATTCACCGACTCGATTATCTTTTGGATGCCGATGAGGTTAGTGAATAGCTATGATGGAACGAGTGCAAGGCATATAATAACCAACCCCTCTTTTATCATAAAAAAAAAGGTTGCCAAGGTTATGAAGGAGCTTCGACAGGAAGGAAAGGTCAGATACTGGGGTGTCTCCAATCACTCATACTCTCAAGTTGAGCTGTTGCAGTCCCGTTTGGATTTCCCCTTGGTGACGAACCAGATCGAATTCTCCCCCGCCCATCTTGAAGGAATGGATGATGGTACTCTTGATCAATGCCAACGCTTGCGTATGAAGCCAATGTGCTGGAGTCCTTTGGGCGGCGGTGCTATCTTCAAAAAAGACGTGTCTAACGACCCTAAAACTGAGAGATTACAAAAGGCTTTGAAGACGGTTGCTGAACAATTCGGACCCGACGTCACTTTGGATCAGGTTGCTTATGCATTCCTTTTGAGACACCCCACTAAGCCCGTCATCGTTTTGGGAACTAACAAACTTGATCGCCTTGAGGGTGCTGCTGCCGTCTATGAAAAGAACCTCCAACTCAACAGACAGCAATTTTACCTCATTTGGCAGGCTTCTAAGGGTCACTCCGTACCCTAAGTTATTCTCGGCAATAAGTAATAAAAGATTGTATACCATGTTTGATGGCGTAAAAATTTTCAAAGTGACAAAAGCTGAAGTGTTTTATATTCTGTTGTTACATATTACCCATAGGTGATATGGTCAAATTTACATGGTGTGCGTAGCATCTACAGCATTAACAATGCCATTGCGCTCACTGCTCGAATCCTAATGCCGATCATAGGCATTTAGTGGAACTTGCCAGGCACGATAGGGTGGCTTGAGGAAAGACCTCCATCAACAGCCCAAGATTGTCCGTTCACATAAGAGGCATCGTCACTAGCAAGGAATGCAACAACGCTAGCAATCTAAAAAGTAAACGATTAGAAACACGTTTACATAAAGCTTAATAGTAGGGTGAATTGAAACTCACTTCTCCAGCAATGCCGTAGCGAGCGAGTGGGTTCAATTGACCAATCTTATGTTCGTTTCCTCTAGATCTTGCATAGTCGAATGTTTGCTTTGTCATTCCAGTCTCGATCAAACCCTATTGCAAAAGTTGGTCAGTATGAAGCGAACACATATACGTTGGTCTGGAAGCTAGTTGCTACATACTGGGCAGATGGCGTTCACTCTAACATTAGTACGGCCATATTGGTAAGCGGCTGTCTGTGCAAGATTGATGACACTGAAGGAAGACGGATCAGTCAAGACGTAGAAGATATACCTAATTGATGTCGAAGCTACTTACGCTGCCTTTGATGCGGAATATTCGCTAGATCCAGCACCAGATCGAATACCAGCAACTGTCCCAATATCCGGTCAGTCATTGCTATTTTGGAAAAAGAAAATACCATTATAATATCTCTCACCTGAAGCAGTTCCAATGATTGATCCTCCTGAATGCTCCTTTCCACCCTTACCAGTTACCTGCATCGCTTGACCAGCATGCTTGATGGCGAGGAAAACACTATATGATGACTAGGTGAATGGAAATTCAGAATGCTATTCATTATGGATCTCGTGGCTTTACCTTAAAGCATTAATCTTCATCATTCGCATGAAGCTCTCGGCGGTTTCATCTTTGATGTGAGTTCCGGAAGCAATGCCAGCGTTGGCAAAGAATACGTCCAATCGACCAAATGTAGTCATTGCCTCGTTGATGATAGAACGAACATCTTCATCTGAGGAAGCGTCAATCTTGCGAGCATAACACTTTACTGAGGGGTATTGTTTCTGGACGGTGTCAGCAAGTTCCTCCAGGTTGTCGGTAGACAGATCTGTTACATATATGGCTGTGGGAGACTGCTTGGCCATAGCAAGGGCAGAAGCACGCCTTTTAAAACGTTAAAAATTAAACTTAACATTCTATGGTATTTCAGCTAGTAAGAATGCGATCTCCCTACCCAATACCATAGAGGGAGCTCGCTCCTGTGATGATGCAGACCTTGCCAGCCATAGAAGGCTTGTCAAGGGCAATGTGAGCCTTGATCTGGGCAAGGCGATCGCTGGGAACTGATGCAGTGGATTTGTTGGACATACTAGAGGTTGAATGTGAGCAATGAAAGAAAAGAAATGACAATTAACTTCATTCCCTTTATACTTTCTCCATTCTTTTTAACCTTTGTAAGCTGCTTTGCAGAAAGCTCTCACAACTTTGATATTCCGACATTTCATGTGTGAAATTTTGCCACGAAAGGCGGCAAATCTCCACAGTTGTCTTTTTGCAAGGCTGCACTACAAGTCAAAGCGTACTTTGTAATGGAAGGTAACAGTTTCAAAGGAAAGTATTTGAATATCATTATCAATATGTATAAAGTCTTGACAGCTTGTCAGAAACTACCTAATAGAATGAAAGACTCCACCTCCATTAATTTTGTAATGAAAGATTCTTGCTAATATATAAGGTCAAGTAGCGAACATGACTTGCGATCAAAATTTTGAACTCACGTCAAACAATATTATTCTGAATACATGAGAAAGTGTCAATCGTGTCGTGTTTGAGTATGGCTTTCAAAATACATCCAGTACAGTAGGTGCAAATATGACGGGCCTAGAGCTAAATTTTTCCTTTTTACGCTTGATATTTCAAAATTTCGAAATACGTTAGGTGTACTTCAATTCAAACGTTGCTATAAATGAGTTATCTATCCTACAGATTCATCGAGATATATACATTTCCACCGCGTCGTCTGAATGATACCAAGTTTTCTTTGCCGTCAAGGCCATTTCTGCGTCTTTAAACCGCTTTCCTATGGCAGCTCCCTTGGCCTTGTACGTTTGCTTGGATGATTGGTCGATATTGACTCCGCTTGAAAATACCTATAAGACGCTTGCACTCTTGACTCGCCAACATCGATCAGAGCATCATGTACAAGAAGCTTCCCTTCTGTATCTTTGCAGTCCTGCTGGTCTGCTTTGCGTCGACTCTCGCTTTTGCAAACGAATATAGCAACGAAATTGCAACAACCATTGTTGACTTGCCTGTCCATTTCAAAAACGTCAAGACAATCCGAACAATTGATCTCAGGTCCACTGTTGTACGCGAAGACATTGGCATTCGAGCCGAAAACATTGATAGCCAACCTCAGACCGAATACTATGTACCACTCCCTGAAGAATATGACAACAAGGTTGCTCATTTCACCGCTACCTTGAAGACGACTACCAAGGAAGCTTTGCCTGTCGAGAAGCTCGGCTTTGATTCTACGAGGTATATTTAGTTATGCGAGTTTGGCTAGCCTAACGCATGTCTAACGCGATATGATTACAGAAAGATCCAGATATACAAGATTACTTTCCCTGAGCCTGTAGCACCAGGCAGCACAGTTGCCTTTGGCATTAAGTTTGTTACCACCAAAAGTCTTATTCCCAACCCAGAGACAATTCCTCAAGTTGCCAGACAACACGTGGAGTACAACAACAACTTGTTCATTTACTCTCTGTACCTAGTTGAGGATAGCAAGACTACTGTTGTGTAAGTCGAAATATCCTCATTTTATCGGGTTTCTTGCTAAAGCATGGACTGAACGTGCCTGATTCTCTTACAGTCTTCCTCCTAACGGTAATGTTGTCACTTTCACCGAGACCACCGAATCATTCTCAAGATCTGGTAACAAGATTATTTATGGACCCTACCACAACATCGATCCATTGGTCTATAGCGAAATGCACATCCATTACGAGCAATCTCAGCCTATTCTCACCGTTACCAATCTTGTTCGCGACATTCAGGTGTCTCACTTGGGCGGTAACTTGGCTGTGGAGGAGCGTTATCCCTTAAGACACGATGGTGCACGGTAAGTAGATGCTCGAGGCTATGTTGAGCGGCACATCGTTGTATGTATATCTAATATGGTTTTTGATATAGCTTGGAAAAGCAATTTAGCCGTGTCGAGTTCCAGCAGTCTGCAGGAGTGCACGATCACACCAACGTTTTGAAGCAGCTTACTTTCCAACTACCTGCTAGCGCTCGTGACGTATACTATCGTGATGATATTGGCAATGTTTCAACTTCCCATGTTCGCAATCAAGTAGGCAGTACCCTTCTCGAAATTACTCCTCGTTATCCTCTTTTCGGAGGATGGAATTACACATGGTTCCATGGATACAATGCTGATCTTGGTGAATTCTTGCATTATAACAAGCGTGCTGGACGGTACATCCTCAATTTGAAACTTGTGGAAAACGCCAAGAAGATGTCATTTGAACATGTTAAACTGAATGTGGTTTTACCCGAGGGTGCAACGTAAGCAGAGGGATATGTTGATAACTATGGCGCACTTCTAACTAGACCACTAACCAACTCACTAATAGAGATGTTCAAGTTGAGGCACCTTTCGACTTTGATGGAGTCACCCACAGCAAGCACTTCACTAATCTCGACACCACCGGACGCTACCAGCTCACTCTGGACAAATCCAACGTTGTTTCTGAGCACGAGGACTTTATACAGGTAATACAACAGGCTGATTTGGCAGGCTCAATGTAGTCATGGAACGTCTTGACTGATCCGTTTTTATATAGATTTCGTATAAGTTCTCGTCAATCCACCATTTGCAAAAGCCATTGGCGGCCTGTGCTGCGTTCTTCACCATCTTTATGATGAGCATTCTCATTTCAAAGGTCAAGTTCACTATCGGTGTTACCCAGGTACGACTTTGACCAAGCTTTAATATTTTGACTTTTCCCGACTGTTATATTAATGTAAAGCCATCCATAGGTCATAAAGAAGACGGAGTAGATATGTTAGAAACTTCAGGACTCTTCTCACGTATATGGCGAACCAAAATTTTATAAAATGTCTTCCATCGCTTTTTCACTGTTTCATGACTGGTTTTGATACATTGGTATGAACATCGATAATCTCAGTACCATTTTTTTAATAGCCCTACGACTTTGTCAAGTTGTCCAAATATGACTGCAAAGTCCTAAATGTTTTGGTATGCCCCTTTCTTTCCTGGAGGGGTAGCGTTTAAGACTCAGACATTGAGGCGATCACTGACTTGGCTGATATGTTGAGAGCATGGCTGGTCGATAATCTTTCTAAAGACAGCTATGAACATCATTCTCTTATCTGATTCATAAAGAAGGTATTGGCAATCTCACGCTGACAAATTTTGGTGTGGCCCGTCATCCGAAATTCAAGTTTATGATGACGCGGTAAGCTAATTTGATATTTTTGGTCATGGGAAGGTTGCGCCAACTATTTTTTATTTTTCCCCTTGTCACCACCCAGCAACCATGAAGAAAAAGGTACACCCTCGGCGATACAGTAAAGTTATGAAATCTGTAGGCCATCAACAATTTAGTCTAACAGCCATTCAAATTCAAGGTCCTTTTAATGGGTAAAAGTGGTTCAGGAAAAACCTCCATGCGTTCTATTATCTTCTCAAACTATATTGCTCGCGACACTAGACGTCTCGGAGCAACTAGTATGTATAAATGACCTCCGCCAAAATGACTCAAGCTATATATCAGTCGATAACTAACTCCACTAAAGTTGATGTGGAGTCATCCAGCGTCAAGTTCTTAGGAAACTTGACATTGAATCTTTGGGACTGTGGTGGGTACGTATATGTGCTGAGTAGAGTCAGCATAGGTGCTAGGTGTTACATTAAAACTTATACTAGGGCTTATAATACCGTGATTGGCTCAGACAGGAAGCTTTTATGGAGCATTATTTTGCCTCGCAGCGGGGCCATATCTTCAAGTCTGTTGAGCTATTGATCTATGTCTTTGATGTCGAGAGCCGGGACTCAGAAAAGGATATTCATTACTACCAGTGGTGTCTCGAAGCAATTCTCGAAAAATCACCCAATGCCAAAATATTTTGTTTACTACACAAGATGGATTTAGTTCCATTGGATCAAAGGGACCAGGCAAGTTCGAGCCACAGCGTGCTTTGCGTCTATCATTTTGAGCTAATGTAATTTTTTTTTTGCATGCAGTTGTTTTCACACTGGAAAAATGAATTGCAAAGACTATCACTTCCATTAGAAACAGTCGTCTTCCCGACTTCGATATGGGATGAAACGCTGTATGCTGTAAGTTTTTGCCATGTTGCCCAAATTTTTGTGAAATGAACGTTGCGTGGCTCAAGGAACTTGTCTACAGGCATGGTCAAAGATTGTGCATTGCTTGATACCCAACATAAATACACTGCAAATGCATTTGGATAAATTCTGTGAGATTTGTGAAGCGGATGAAGTGGTGCTTTTTGAACGAACAACAATCCTGGTGATTGCAAACGCAGCGCGGGTTCAACATCCAGACATCCACCGATTCGAAAAAATTAGCAGTATCATCAAACAGTTCAATCCGAGTGGCCGGTATGTAGCTTTTTCCAAGTCTGATACACAATATACTTTATCTCATGTTGCTAACAAAACGATTAGGGAGCCGTCACATTTCAAAAGTATGGAAATTCGCAGCGCGACTTTTAGTGCGTTTATCGACGCCTTAACTACCAACACTTATGTCATGGTGGTTTTGTCGGATTCATCCATTCGTAAGTTGGTGGCGTGTCTAAAGCAACATAAACAAAGTCTCAATAACAAACAATATCTGGGTCTAGAATCGGCAGCTACCCTGCATAACATTTCTGTAGCTAGAAAGCACTTTAAGCTACTGGAAATTGACCGACCATAATCATTCCTCATCTATCAATTCGGCCACCTTATGATAATCAAGTCGTATGATATGTTAAAGCAATATTACTCACTAAGAAATTCAAAAAAAATTTGTAGAAAGGACAAAAAAAAAAGAACAAGGAACCAAATTATGTAGCATTGACAGGGTCCGTTAAAGTATAAAGTGTATCAAGAGGTTGTGGTATCGTTTGATGTGTCTTCCTCTTCCTCCTCCACCGGCTCCGGTCGACTTGCCTCTTCATATCCTTCCATTTCCTCTAATAATTTCATCGTAATTGCATCTGAAAATCCGTAAAACTGTGCATTTGGAATGAGTGAGGAATATTTATAGAGGTGGGTAAGAGACAATGGGATACATTACCAGAGGGCCACTAACGCGAGTACCCTGAGATTTGCTTCGTTTGCAAGCCTCTGTCCAAGGGGCTGTTGGAGTCGCTCCTTTGAAAACCTTTCCTGACCTTTCACCTTCCACCTTCGAGTGACGGGATTAATATGGCTGGTATCAGTTTTAAGAATCTATTGTGTAGTATTTACCGTAAATATTGGACCAGTCTCGCCTTTAGATATGGTCATGGTGTATACTTCGTCAAATGCAAGTTTGGAGGCTTTGTATCCAATGGGGTATGGATGTCGAAACATACACTACAAAGAGGCAAGAGTCGGAACTGTTAGTGACTTCCATGGCTCATCATTTACAGCTTCCATAACAATATACATACCCCTCGGCCACTCCAATATTTTCTCCTTTGTTCTCCAGTCTCCAGCTCACCTAACTCCCATATCGTGGTTCCTATGGAAGCTATAAGAGGATATGTCGTCAATTTCGGCATACTTCGTGTTAGATATCAACTTATGCGGATGTCGTTCCTTACCAAGTGTTACTGGCGTAGATACGCATTTGGGAACTGGGATTTCTGCCAAATACCCAGTGTGCTGCTTTTTTCCTCGCCAAACGCCGGTAGTTGCATCTACAATTACTCTCCTTTCAGGAACATCAACATTTCGCAATCGATCGTTGTCGTCGAGAAGACTTTCTAAATCGCTCTGCAAAGTAATGTCTTAACTTACGTTGCAGCAATTTGTCCTACCGGTCAGTGTATGTACTCACAATGTCTTCTGGTGCCTGGCCTAGTAGTCGCCGTGATACACGTGGAGTGACGTTAATTTCTTTGACTTTGGACTTGTAATGCACTGCTTTCATCTTCTTTCCCCCATATTTCCGGTCTCTCTGTATAGAAACATCGATCTGTGTTGTTGACAGATAGGCGTTAGCCTTCTGGGCCAATTTTTTTTGACACCTCGTTATTCCATCACACTACCTCTTGTACGAGTTCTCTTTTTCGGATGGCATCAATTAGGCCCAAATCCTTCAACAGACTTTGGTTGTCCAAGATGTTTCTTTGTCGCTTCAATTCGTACTCGCTAATATGAACTTGTGAGTATTAAAGTCTAAAAAGTAGTATGCTAAACGCGTCGAATTCCAGGCATTTCGCAATTGCATAACTGCACCAAGTGCTGTGGTAACACCATTAGCCTTGCTGAATCTCTTACCTAATGTCATTCTCTTTGCTTTCTCCTAGAGTGTCTGCGTAACTCATCCGACTCAAAACAGTGAATTTGAATTCGTGACCAGGATTCAGGACCTACAACTTTTTTTTTAGGCAGGCGTCACGTGCTCCAGTCTCTGCCGGATTTGAAAAAGCACACAACGTAAAGTGTGGTTAACAAGTGATACAGTATCTTCCCACAGGTTGCCATATGACCAGCAGAGAAGCATCAACCATTTGATGGGCGTACTCATATACAAAGTTAAAAATAGGCGACAGAATGTCCATAAAGGTCGCTTTCTTAAGTAGTTCAGTAACACTGACTTCAGCGTAAGCTTGCAGGATGGAGCTATAGGTTATGGATACGCCCATCAACCAACTAATTTTCTTTGTGCGAGTACGCTATGGGAAAATTTGATTGCAAATCTTATTGCCAGCCGTATGTACACAAGAACCACTTGGTTTACTATTCCTGTTCGTGATGTTAATCAACCATGAATTGAAGTAGAAACAAAAGAGCCAAAAAAGCGAGGTCAATGAAAATAACTGCTAATAAAAAATAAAGAGAGTAGAGGTGTTGGTGCATCATATTTCACAAAGTCTTGTTAAATGAGATGTAGCCAGCAAGGCTGCATAGGCTCATTGTCCCAAATCCATTAGCGCAGTTTAAAATGGCCAATGGAGACCCAAAAAAAAGTTTGGAAATCTAACACATTCTTACTACGCTACAATGCAGCGCTCGACTGATGAATTAGAAGAGTTTCGACGCCAGTGGAAAGCAGAAGTGGAAATCAAGAAGCATGTTGAACATGCGTCCGTGGAAGTACCAGCCAACACGGACAGTTCCCAGAAGAATGAACATTCCGCCGAGGCTACCCGTAACAGCTCAACCACAGGCTTGGTTCAGCATGTTACGGAGCCAGAGTCGTCAGAAACTCAAATAGAAGAGGAGGCTGTCGAAAAGAAAAGCGCCATGGATTATTATATGATTGCCGTGGACAAAGAGCGCCAAGGAAATTTGGGCCAAGGTAAGGTTGGGATGTTTGAATACGGGATATGGTAAGATTTGTCAGCCAATTGATTGAGCCCGCCATAGCCCTTGCAAACTATAGAAGAGCGTTCAAAATGGATCGCAACATCGATTACAAATACAAGCAACACTACCAAACACATATCGCTCCATCCATAACAGCTGAAGCTACAACTAATATACCCTCACAAACGCTGAGTGGACTAGAGGAATCGGAGAACGATAACTTTCACCACGTAGTTCAGTTTGGCAGGGAATATGTTGCTCCAAACACCTCACATAGCCCGATCGATGATTTAGTCGAAGACTTTAAGAACCAAAGTCTCGAATACATACCTGCTGACGAAGAGAAACCCGTGTTGATATCAATCCTGCCCAGTAAGTTAAATTTAGTTAACATTTTTGGCGTGGTAATCATTGTGAGTAACTCATCCTTGGATGAATTAGATGAGGTGGTTGTTCATGTTTTACGGAATGTAGTCTTTGACTCAGTGCGGTCAGTGCATAATTTTGCATTGGTGTGCAAAAGGTTTTTACTACTTACGCGCGCCCAATCCATCTGGCGCCCGTTGTGTGAACATGTTTATCACACACACAATATTCCCAAGGAGATATCAGATCAATTCCAACTTGATATCGTCAATAGAGCATACAATGGAAACTGGTTGCGAATGTTTATCGAGCGACCACGCATTCGATTTGAAGGCATTTATATCGCGACATGTCACTATCTCCGTCCAGGAATCTCGGACACAGCATGGAATCAACCTATTCATCTAGTCACCTATTATCGGTACTTACGATTCTTTCCCGATGGTACTATCGTTAAATATCTGTCGACAGACGAACCTGTACATGTCGTCCGAAATATAACAAAACATTTCAAGGCCAAACAAGTGTTCCATGGGAGATATGAAATTGAAGGCGACAAAGTCATTGTTCACATGCGAGATCAAGAAACTCGACCGACCGAGCGATTCCAAATGAATGTCAATATCAAGAGCACTCATCGGGGACGACACAACAAATTAGCATGGGAGGAGTACGTTAGTTGGAGCGATGTGCGCGGAGACAAGACTAATTATAATCTCAAGCACATGAAGCCTTATTACTTTTCGGTTGTTCGAAGTTATATCGTTGAATGAAGCACCTCAGTGTATGTATTTTTGTTTGTTTGTTCGTTCCTCTCACTGTACGAGATTTTTCTTCTATCTCTTGTATCTGCTGGTGCCATACCTCCTACTTTTGTCATAAAATTGAAACATCCTTTTGCTGCACGTTGCATCATTTACGCCTCTGTCATGAATGTTAGAACTCTGCTAAAATGAAGTGAATCAAATTTTCATCTCCCAACAATAAAGTGTATACGGGAGACTCAATTTCATATTACATTGATGCTTACCTCAAATAATCCGATCGCTTTCCATCTAGTGAATACGGCATACTCACTTCAGCGGCAGCTATAACCTTGCATTACCCATCAAAGCGGGGCTCAACTCATTATGGCAATCAACTGCTCCTCACCTGCGAAAAGCAAACTTGTTAAATTCTCTTCCAACATGAATATCTACTCAGGGATAAATCCGATAGGCCTGGGAGACTACTACAATTCCTCTAGGGTCTATCTTCCTTCTGAATACAATCGTTTTTCGTCGGCCTTGCCTTTCAGATGTGTCACGATTGTCATCTTCGTGAGCTGGAGAAGTTGGATCAGCTGACAAGTCACCACAATGTCTTAATCTGTAAACATTGTAGCACAGTGTGGCAAAGAGTCACGAATGCCAGCAAAATTGTGCTCATTCGGTGTGGACTGGTGACGACCCCATTACAAGCTGTCAACCCGGCCCTTCACCACCTCTTCTAACAATTCAACCTAATGGTTGTTACGAATGCAAATTTTCTCTTATGAAAGGAACAGACATGTTGACGCTAGTCGATGGATCGCTTCTCATTATAGCACTATCAGCACAACTTATCTCACTCTAGCCGCAACATAATTTTTGAAATCACAGTGACAAAGGCTACACGGGATATGAGCGCGTACATCATGGTAATGCAGCCACGTTCGGATTAAAACTGCAGAGTGGAAATCACATCAATAAGTTCAAAACGCACAATCGAAATCAAATAGACCGTTGTTCTAGTTTCCTGCTTGCCAAAATACCATTTGCGAGCTTCTACCAATGTTCTAGATTTTGGGGGCGAAGCACCATGTTAATCTGACCAAAAAGCGCCTTTTTGGGCCAAAAGAAATAAGCGCCGCATTTTGTCGCCATCGTTTTGTATCCGTTGCACATACTTTTTATTTATCAGGTGAGGGAATGATGGTCAGGTTCAGTGATCTAGAAGGAAGTATAAGGAAAAGGCATCAGGTTCTATACTGTGTAATGCATTTTCGCATGATTTTTATGTTTTGAAGAATTCAGGTACACTACACGTTAAAGAGGTACCATGGGTAAAAGGCTCTGGGCATTGACGGTTTCACACAAATGGTATCACCAAAAAGAAAAGTATAGCTCTGTACGACGGATGCTCAAAACAGGCGGTTGGAGTCCAGCCGCCTTTTCTTCGGTGTTCCATTTATATTTGCCTGACCAAAATCAAGTTTGCAAAATGGCATGATTTTTTTAAGTTTACGATAGCGACTTTCCCATTTTAATATGTTCAATACCATCCTCAATGAAGACATCGCCATCAGTAACACGATAGCCTAATTTTTCATAAAACAGACGCTTATCGACTTGACTATGACAATCTATGAAAGTGATGCCTAAGTTCACAGCGTCTTTCTCCAGGCCTTCCACCAACTTTCTTCCGAGACCTAGACCTCTCGCCGACTGATCCACCGCTAGTCGGCCAAGCTTCCCGATTGAGGTATTCGGTACATGGTAGAGTCTTATGGTGCCAAGGGGTAATCTAGATCGTCGTTGTGGCTCATTCGAAGCAGTTGCAAGCCAATGGAGACATTTTGGATCATATCTATGGTGCCAAATGAACAAAAAAAAAAAATCAATTTGCGATTCATGTCGCCCACGTTATGCCTATGTTATGATTACGTACTCATCGATTTCAAGGTCTAGTGGAATATTCTGTTCATGAACAAACACCTTGATTCGCACATCGTAACATTCTTGGATTTGTTCAGGAGTTTCAGCTTTAATAATGGAATAGACGGTCGACATGGAGTGGCGATAATTGGTAACAATCAAGAAAAAAAAGACCAGGTGACTGAAAGCTTGGGTCAAAAAGCCTAGATTGAAAGCATACCCTGCTTAACGAAAAAAAATAAAGCGGGCATTCAAGTTTGTACGTCATCTCTCTCTCAAACGCCCCCAATGGGTTTATTTGGACGGGTAGTTGGCACCCAAGCCAACGTCCGTAGGGCCAAGTGAATGGAAATGACAACCAAGTCTTGAACAAAAAAAAAACAATGTTGGATAGCTTCAGGTTTAGTCAGGATACCGAAGGTGAGAATTACTCATCTGGTACAGGCGATCAACGCGGGCCATTTCCCTAAATGTATATGACGTCAAAGCCATGTCCAGTGCGGAGTTTCCTCCACAATTATTTCGCAACGTCTGACATGTTCCAATTTTTTTTTTTTCTGGTTTTCTTTCTTTTATATAAAAGTCTTGAGTTTCGGTTTTTGCTCTCTGCTATTGCTTTGACTTCTCTCTTTTATCAACGATATACTTTGAACAAAGAACCCCTCCATCTCCAATGAACGTCGTGTTCAACTCACCGTCTCATTCCCAAGGAGAATCGTACTTTTCGCCTTCTGGCGCAACTCCTTCCTTTGAAACGAACGACCCTTCTCAAACTCCTTACTTTACTGCTCCATTATCACCAATGCTGAATACCGAATTCTTTCAGGCTGTGCAAGCGCGTCAAGCCAGTACTCCTCCATTCTCCTCCAATTCTGACGGTTCGCAACAATTTTCTCCAAACACTGTTCAAACCTTCAAGGATGCAGCTCCTGTGAACCTCAATTTAGGTTCATCTATTTTATCGCGTAGAGAGCAAAATAAGCCCAACTCTTTAGAAAAGCATGTGGAGTTTAAGTCTATTACTTCAGATGATCTGTATAATCTGCTACCTACCGAAGCATCCCCCGACAACGCCAACAACTTGCTTCTTCTCGACGTTCAATCGTTTGTACAGTATTCGCGCTCCCACATCCGAACAGCTGTAGGAGTATCTGTACCAAGTACAATTTTACGACGACCTACCTTTACATTGGAAAAGTTATCCGAAGCCATTGTCAAAGATGAATCGAAAGTCAAGCTTAAAAATTGGCAGAGTGCTGATACCATTGTTATGTATGACCAAAACTCATACCATGTTCAGGAAGCTAGTACCATGCACTATCTTTTCCAAAAGTTTCAAAAGCAAGGTTTCAAAGGACAGCTTTTTTACTTATACGGTGAGTACGCACTTTCAACCTCTTTCATATAAAAAAACCCAAACAACTGACGGTTTTTTTTCTTAATTATCTTTCCTCAGGTGGTATGGACGCTTTTTTGAACGCTCACTCCAGTGCTTGTGTTGTCAACAATTTCAACTCGCAAAACAGAGCCAATACGTCATCGTTGCCTATGAATGCAGGACGACAGATGTACTTACATTTGCCCCAAACACCCAGTCTTCACGAAGTTTCTCGCAAGGAACCAAAAGGATCACGAAGAATGCACTTGCATTTAGATGGCCCATTAACCGCTCCTATGCCAAAGTTTGAAAACCAAGCTTTCAATCCTTTCTTTTCCAACATTCGACAAAACCTCGAGCTTTCACATGGAGGCATCAAGGAGCGATTTCCTGTTCGCCTTCCCGCTTCCTACAACATTGATACCAATACTGGTAATGTCGAAGGCGCTATTCATCCCATGAAACACTGCATTGGAACCGATGCCGGTTCTACGGTACCCGCTTGGCTCAGGAAAGCATTACTTCCCGACAATGTAGGTCCTACCTACCTCGCGGAATCATATGAAGTAAGATAATCTCCATCGCCATGAGACTCAGTTGGTCTCAACGTGTCTTACGATTTTTTTTATTAACAAACCTTTTCTATAGAAAATAGAAAGATTTGAACAGCAGCGCCTACAAAATATCATGCATCATCACTCTGATCGTTCCCAGGGAGACCTAAAGGAACATCCATGGAGTATTGTCGCTGGTATTGAAATGGGCTCCTTGAATCGATACACCAATGTCTGGCCTTTCGGTAAGTTAACTTATCCGGCTGAAACCACCGTGGAGAAACCAACCGACTGTTTCTGGTAACTAATTCGTGTTTATAGAATATACAAGGGTTAAACTCAGCGATCATAAACCTGAATCTACCGATTACATCAATGCAAGTCATATTCAATATATAGATGTCAGCCCAGCATCACTCCCCTCTGGATCCGGTTCGCGCATACCACAGGTAGACAATCTTGCTACTCAAAATGAGTCTACCATGTCATCCAGAACGTATCGACGATATATCTCCACGCAAGGCCCACTTCCAACTACTTTTGATGACTTCTACAATGTTATCTGGGAACAGAACAGTTATGTGATAGTGATGTTGACGAAAGAAGAAGAAATGAACAGAGTAAGTTGGAAGCAGCTCAATTTGCTTTTTTTTTTTTTTTTTTGGTCCAGCATATACTAAACTGTGTCTTGTTCCCTTTAGATCAAATGCCATAGGTACTGGCCATCCTCCGTGAACGAATCACAATGCCACGGAAAAATGACCGTCACTTTGGTTTCTGAAGTATCACAGCCTGTACCTGATCGTAATGGTCAACCCAATAGCAACCCCGATGAAGTTATTGTCGTAAGAAAGCTAGCTTTGGAAAAGCAAGGCAGCAATGACCGACGAATCATCTCTCAAATCCAGTATATGGGATGGATGGACTTTGGAGTTCCTGAAGATCCTCTCGGCACCCTAAGGGTGATAGAAATGGCTGGCAAAACTCAAACCTCTTACGAACAGCAAGCCACTCAAAACAGCGAACCGCTTGTCGGCCCAATGATTGTTCATTGTTCAGCTGGCTGTGGACGCACTGGTGCGTTTTGTACCATAGATACCCTAATGACCCGTCTCACGATGGACGACGACAGCATGTCTCAAGAAGAACGCCTTGGCCAATTGGATATACTACGTGCCACGGTTGAAAAGTTCAGAGAACAGCGTGTCAGCATGGTCCAAACCCTTAGACAGTTTGCTTTCTGCTATGAAGCCATTTTATGGTGGATTCTAAACTTCTAAGATACCTTTGTCAACTTTTGCTCCGTCTTTCGCCAAACTACCATCTTGTAATTTTAATCTTGTTTTCTTTTATATACTTCTTGTTTTTTCCTTGATTGTCTACAGTAAATACACACTTGTTTTTCTTTTTGTTACGAGCTCTGAATTCATAATGTGACATTAAAAATTAAACCCTCCTATATATACCTATGCGAGTCTCACTGTGGACTGCAAATGGCCTCCAGAAGCAATCGAAAAAGGCATGGTCATTGTTCTTTGACGTTCCCTCAAAGGGATAAAACAAAGGCACTTGTCTATTTTCACCAAATGTGGCATGGTCCTCGGTTAGTTGGGGGGTTATTCAGGGACAATGGCTCCATAACCAGGGTTTCGAACGGACTGATTTGCTTGTACCAGCGACATCCAAGTATTCAGCACACCACACCACATGAGAAAATGACGTTCAGACATCCACCGAGTGGCTTAAAATTCCTAGCGTCTCTTGGCATCCATGGTTTCCGCCAATTTAACCAGTGCATGGAAATGACATACACTTCCCTTGGCATACGTATGTATGATTTACATACGGAAAGACGTAGTATTATTGAATAGTAAATTACGTAGGATTTAGAAAAGTAATACTCTCAATGCAATATAGCATGGGCAAACTATGGTACAGAGCAATTTGCTCTTTAAGATCTTCTTTGCTTGAGAAAGCTTGTGGCACCTCTACTCAAAGTACTCCCAAGCAAACTCATCAAGGTTGCTGATATCTCTGTTATCTACATGAAACCAGATATTTCTGACTGGAGACCGACCGATCTGACATCCCAGGCCATTAAGCTGGTACTGAAGTCTAGCGGATATGACGTCCAATTCATCAACGGAATACTTTGGAGTTCCCAGTGTGACACCATTCATGTGGTCTTGGAGAAACTTCTGGGTCTCGAGGTATTCTAAGCTTGACGGAAGATATGTATAGTAAAGACTGATTGGCAAGCAGTGCTGATGTAACTGAAACAGTTGCTGGAGGGTGACTGTCTTTTACTTAATTTGATTAACTTCCACTTCATTGAAGCATCTGGTGGTACCGATAGTTGCTAGTATAACATGTAAGTCAGCCTATAGGTCAGAGAAAACACGAGTGCTCATTACTATTAATACTTACAAGGTGTCGAACTTATCCATTCTTGAGCTTTACGTTGTAATAGATCGTGGATATCTTGATTTATGTCGATCTGCTTCCTTTCTGGAAACTTACCGGAACCATAATCGACCAATCGGTTTATTCTGGGTGACAAGTTTCGATCTGCCAGTAGATCATGGTAAGGCTTCCAATTCATCAGCATCGCACCGCGAAACAGTTCAAAGGAAGGATAATCGAACTTGATGGCGTCAGGATTGTCAAACGGTGGATATGGCTTTGTTGCTTTCGTTTCCGGGCTATATCTCCTGTCGAGGGTGTCAAAAAGGTACGGAATGGTGAGATCCCTCTCTTGAGTAAAATATGTTGGGAGGTAATTGCCTATATCCCAGTCTTTTGGCTGAGGCAATAGAATCGATTCGCGTGGACTTTGTTCTCTTGGAAGCGACACAATCAAGTCATTAACTCCCATATGTAGTTCGTATTGAGGAACGCTTCCACATTCCAAAGCCAATCCTGTATATTGTATCAAGTAATCGGTAAAGCTTTCGCTGATATAACGTATGTGGTAATGGTAAACTGACGCTACTGAAACATAGAACACCTTTGCACGTTCATTGCATACGTTGTCAAAATTAATCCGATACTGGTTGTTTGCGACATGGTCTGGTAAATCTGAAGGGGGGAGATCATTATTGCTAAGCATGACGAATAGTCCGTCCTTGTGCCCATCGCAGTCGTATTCTGAGTATCGCGCAAAAGGAGCGAGTTTGAGTGAAAGAAAGAATTCTGCAGCGGATTGAGGGAAGTTTTGCATTCTATTTGGTCGAACTCTAGAGCATTCTCGATCAAATTGTTTTATATCGAACATGTTAACCATCCTTTGCCAAGTCAAGTCGGTCTCAAACTGCATACCTGAGGCAAGCGGCATAACAAGCTCCGAATATCGTTCCGGCTGCTTTACACGGAGGTGGTGTGCAAAGTAGTACATAAAGATGACTAGATCGATCGGGTGCGCAGATTCGAGGTGCTGTTCCATATTATTAATTTTTCTAATGTCATTGAAAGGTTCTTCGTATATCTTCTTCAAATGAACTGATTCTTTTGCGAAGGACTGATACAGCGCTTGATTGAACGTGCATGATATGTTGAACATATACAGTTCTCTGTTTCCATGATTGTGGCCAGTGGTCGAGAAAGTGAGGTTCACTACCATCCAATGGGATAAAATCTAGGCGTTTGACATTTTCTACCGAATTTGGGATCATAAAATGATTCGAGGAGTAACCAGGGAGAACAGTATCATATATTGCTTTCCACACAAGCTGATGAGCAAGACCAATGTACCAATCACGGCAAGTCATTGACGCATTTAATACATCTTGAGGTTGCAGATGTGAAGTAATGCTCAACCATACATCCACTGATACGAAGGGTTTAGACCGGCTATGCATTGGAAATACCAGAGTCTGTGCCAGAAATAAAAATATCAATTGTCGTTTTCTACTTGTACAATATACAAAAGTAAAAATATAAAGTCAAAAAAGACTTTTGTACGACATGTTCAAGCTCGCATTGCAGAAGTTTGAGCTGCCATATCATCTTTGCCAATATGGTGCGCAATTCATTAACAGACTACTCGATATTCTAGTCTAGTTGACCGCTAAATGGATATTGCATATATTCTCAGTCTCGATTGTTTAGACGTCATGGTGAGACAAGACGTAACAAAAGTGGTGGACGGGATCATCTTCTGTGTTTGTTGCCTCAAGAGACGCATCGTCAGTTCTGAGGCATGGTACTGTTCGAAGTCCTTGAATTGGAGATATCGTTGCTAGGCTGATCTCTAATGCATTCATTGAAAGATTAGTTATAGTCTAGTTTATTCGACATTCTTAAAGTGTAACTTCTTCCAAGAAAAATGACTTATGGTATTATGTTCTTGGGTGAAATATGTAGGGAAGTAACTGCTAATATCCCAGCAGTCTATAGGCTGAGGTAACAGAATGGACGTTCGCGGACTTTGATCTCTTGGGAGATCAACGTGCAGATCAGCAACTCCTGCTTCTTCATATTGTGGTACCTCTCCATACTTTAAAGCAGTACCAGTGTATTGCATGAGATAGTCAGTGAAGCTTTCGGCAAGATACTGCACCATATATCCGCAATACTGTGAATAAATGAAGAAGACTTTTCCGATACTATTCACCGTTTTTTCCAGGTTAATTTCATAGCCTTCGGTCGCGGCGTATGGTGGTAAATCAGCAGGAGGTTCATTGTTCTTGCTAAGCATGACGCTAAGACCAGCTCTAACATCATCGCATTCGTATTCATCCACTTGTGCGAAAGGAGCAAAATTGAATTGAAGCATGTATTTCATGGTAGCAGGAGAGACCTTCTGTAAGCGATATGCAGGTGTCCTAGGACGGGATCGCATGTAACGTCGAACGTTGAATTTATCATACAGCTTGAGCCAATCGTACGTTGTTTCAAATTGCTCACCAGAGGCGAGTGGCAGGATACCCTCCTCCATCGTTTCAGGCTGGATAACGGGTAGATGATGTGCGAAATAGTACATGAAGATGACTAGATCAATTGGCAGTGCTGATTTGGCAGAATCTTCCATTTCCTTGATCCTAACCATGTCAAGGATTGGGGCTTTGATATCCTTTTCAAAAGTCTGAGTGTTCTCTCGAAGTGCTTTCACAGCCTTACTCTGAACATGTATTATATGTTGCAGATATACTGTTCGCTGTTTAAAAGACTCCGGCCAGCAATGGAGATATGTGGGCTCGCTACCATCCAGAAGGTTAATATCCAATCGTTTGACATTTTTAACCATGTCGGTGATACAGAAATGGTCGGTTGCATATTCTGGAAGAATAGCTTTATACACTTCTTGCCAAAGTATTTGGTTTGTAAGAGGCTTATACCAATCGCGACAGGTACTTGCAGAATTTAGTACATCTTGAGGTTGTAGATATTTGATAATGATTAGCCAGATCTCTAAGGGTATATAAGAGACTTTACTTTCAGTCATTTTTCAATGTGTGCTTGCTGTCGTGAGATATATAGATACTGCTCTTTTATAGATGAACGACGAGTTAAGTTAAAGTTCTTTTGATACACAAACCGTAGTACATGTACGACAGCGTTGTTATGCCAACATAACAGTGCAGCGAACTCAGCCATGTATCGCGAGAGAGTCGGTGCCTATAATTATGGTGACAAATTTGCGTAGCTTTCACCTTTGATATAAAGACAATAAAACATCCAGCATAGGTAGTACATAGTAAACGGGACACTGGCCCATTTTTCTGTACTACGATAAAAAATATCTGCGCCTCTGACTTTGACGCCTGGAAAGCAAATGGTTTGGAAGGTAACTGGTGCAATTTAGCTCAGATATCTAGTATGCGTCAGTAACTACAATATCTTTATCGATTAGGTAAATGTCTTCAAGTTGAGTTTTGAGGGCTATTTTTTAAGCATTTCTCCTTAGCTTCTTAATGCTTGTAAATGAAAACTTCAACGCACCTTCTTCAATACAAATGAAATGACCTTGGGCATAGTTCTGCGACATCAATTACTTGACTACATACCATGGCACTTCTGAATAAAGGAAATGGAAGGTGGTCGCCGATGAAACAGAAGTACCCCCTCTCTTTAGCTCCTAATTTCGATCACCAATACTGTCTAGGTTAAACTTGATGAATGTAGTTGCAGTGCTGGAAGACGTTTTGCTGTTGTCCATCCGATAAAGCCCGGTAGATGCTGTAGCGATTTCTGTAGGATACTTACAAGTAAGCTTGCCCTATCTTGAAAAAAGGGTAACATAGATGTTTGGTCGAAATTATATGTTTAAAGTACACTGTTCTGCTTCATGACTCAACCCTTTATTTCAACTTTCGCTGATAAATTTTGACTTCATTTTCGACAAATATGGAGATTAGTAACAGTTCCTAGCAGTGTAAAGTGTAGTGTGCATACAGGTTCGGGGCTGAGACAGGTGCCATTTTCACAGTAAGCAACAGTCTGTAATGGGAAATTCTTACCAACATGCAATTATCGCAAAAGAACTGTGTTCAACGAGACACGTTATTGCAAAGTTTATTTTCTGTAACGTATAGTACAAGTGAGAAATGGTAGGGAATGACCCATCTGAATGATGAAAAATCAGAGTAGAAAGGAAGGGATAGGTGAAATGACAGAAAAAGATTTCATTTATATCGTCTTTCATGTCGATATGTGGTAGGTATAAGAATTTATATCCGCTGCAACATTTGCAAAAAGCTGAGCACAGATGGGAGGGCCTCAGTCTCTGTAGTCGGGAGGTGCATCATTTCGCTCTCGTCCAGCAAGTTGAATGTATGTAGTACCCTCGCCAGCTTGCCGGAAGCGATGACTGAAGAAGTTGTAAAATGGTAGATATGCCCACCATTGGGAATTTCTTGGTTGCGAGGAGGTGGGCTCCAAAAATCCATTCTCTTCTTCCTCTGAGCGATTCCTCACCGAAGACCCATTTTGCCACTTTTCAATCAAAACTTGCACGCCACCTACCATGGCACCAGCCTGCTGTCGTCCAAAGTAGAAACAAATGACTGCAGTTGCTGTAACAGCCAGTGCCACCGCTCCTTGTTGCCAATGCTCACCAATTTCCCATTTCTGAAAAGCCGGAGGATATAAAAGTTGGACAGCATCCTCACGTTCTATACAAACGGATGTATTGCTACAATGGCCGGGATATCTTCTCAGATTGAAATGGCACTGTTCATTATATTCGCAAGGTTCCCCTACATCTCGTTTTGGTTGGCAAGTTTTAGACTTGGGGTCGCAGTATGAGTCGTATGTGCAGTTTCCAATCAAGTCCAAGTCTGCATCTTCAATAACCACTGGTCCACGGCGTTTCACATAGTTGGAAAGTTCATCTGATCGTGGAATGGTGAAGCAAGGCTCGCCGGTGTCATTCCTCATATCATCTCGAAGATCTTGAAATGCGTATACAAAAGTATATATGTGACTGACTGCCATTTCGAATCCTCCATCACCTATCGTCAGTTGAAGCATAAGTGTTTAACAATGAGGGTTTGTTGTATGGTATCTCAATATCGGTAGTATTACTTACGAACGCTATGGCACACTAGTCCTTCCTGTTCAGCAAAACAGGCATCATAAGGATACATTGGACAATCCAATGTCTCTCGACAGTGTTTAACCTCGTCGTCTGCATATGTCGACAGTGAAAATCCCAAAAGGATGAAGCATGTAATCAGTTTGCGAAACATGACTAGTTCATCCGGTGATTTTGTAAGTTAAAGTTTTAAAGGTGGAAAGGCGGGTTTCTTTGGAAGGAAGTGATTATCGCGGCTTAAATTTGGGTCGTTTTGGGAATCAACCACCGGAAACGAGACACCCAATTGGAAATTGGTGTTTCCAATGAAACATGATTTTTATTATGCAGGCTTTTGAGGAAGGTCAAAAATTCATTGAAGCGGTAGTGCCGTTCGTTGACTTATAGAATGTTATGGTCAATGCATTCCTGCAGAAAAAGGGTAACAATAGAGATAAAAGAACTCCGTTCTGTCATAGTTATCCGCACCTTTTACTCAAGCAGCCCGAGGAGAGCATGGTCCCAAACTTTTAACATGAATTGCTTGAAGAAAATAAATTTTTGAGCCAAATTGATATTTATATTTTCACGTTTAATGAGAATCGATGTCTATATATGCCGTATAGGTATCTCTTATCCTTTGATTATCATTTGTTGAAGTCTTCAGGTTGAAGGTGATGCTGCATGATGTCTCGCATGGCATAAAACGATCTCTTGAAGTGACGAGGAAGAGCTGGGTCGGTGAAGTTAACATACTGTAAACCAAACTTTTGAGTCAAGCCAAGAGCCCATTCATAGTTATCGTAGAGCGACCAGGCAAAGACTCCTCGTAAGTCAACACCATCCTGATGGATTGACAACAAGAATTCATTCAAGTAGTCCCTGTAATACGTTTCTCTACCGTAATCGGAAACAATTTGGTATTGCTCAGTGCGCTGGTTTTCAAATGCTTCTGCCCATCCAAATTCGCTGATGTAAAGTCCTCCTTTGGTAGGATAAGTCTTTGACAAATATTTAAGTTGTTCTCGAATAGCAAACCAGGAGTTAACCAGCCAGTTGGATCTAGGATCAGCTTGTTGTCCATATCCCCAACCACCAGGTGCACCGGAACTGTATTCTACCCTGCCATCTTGACAAGCCGGCCAGTTGGGATCCGTAACGTTACCAGCACATGCCTTGATTCCATTAGGTGCAGCCTTTGCGGTGTTGATGCGATACAAATCTTGAGCGTAAAAGTCAGCCGATCCCTTGATCAATTTTTGTTCTTCTGGTGTCAATTCTGGCAAGAAGGAACCAAGAGTTTCTTTGCAGGTAGTTGGGTAATCACCATCAATGTACACAGGCTTAGCAAAGATACCAATGAAAAAGTCGGCGTGGCGGTTGGATGCCTCGATATCCTCTGGGCTATTGGACCAAGGAGTAGGCTTATTATCGTCACCTTTAAATGCAATTTGTCCAGCCTTGATGGTTCCTTCTTTTACTAGGCTTCGATAAGTCTTCACGGCTTTTCCGTGAGCCACCAGAAGATTGTGAGAGCAGTGGTAAGGTGCATTGGTGGCATTAATGCCGCTTGGGAAATTGAGGTTATATGGGTTGCCTGCTGTTTGTGAACAGAACACTCTTGGTTCGTTGAAAGTAATCCACACCTTTACCCGGTCTCCGTACCGACGGAAAGCGGTCTCAGCGTAATTATTAAAATCATCCGTGATATTCATTGACATGAATGAGCCGTATTGTGCCGAAAGAGCTAGTGGCGTATCCCAGTGGAACAGAGTAACGATAGGCTGAATATCATTCTTAATAGCTTCGTCAATAACCTTGTCATAAAATTTTAGTCCGGCCTCATTGACTTGCCCACTACCAAGAGGATAAATGCGAGTCCAGGAGAGAGACAACGAAAAAGTGTTGACTCCCATGGCCTTGAGACGAGCAAAATCGTTGACATAGCGGTGATAGAAATCGTCTGTCACATCAGGTGCACCAAGGTAGAGGTCGGGATAAACATGCGGGCCATAGTCCCAAACAGAAGGTCCCTTTCCATCCTCTTTTGCAGCACCTTCAACTTGTGTGGCAGCCGAGGCAACACCGTACCTGAACCCCTTTGGAAATTTTAGACCTTTGGTGTTCTCTGATAGGTAGGAAGGAAGAAATGTTGGTGGATTCGGAGGCAGATCAAATTTCGTACTGTCTGTCAAGTTGCTTTTGGCAGCCACGAGGACAGGACTATATTTTTCAATCTGAGCCCAAAGATCTTCCACAGTAGTCTTACCCGCAACGAAGGTTGGGGTAGGAGAGTCGGTTGCTCCAGTGCTGGTAGCAGAGGTTGTGGCGGCAGCCGAGGTTGGAGAGCCAGTGGTGGGAGGAGTGGTACCAGGGATATCGCTGGTAGGGCTTAAAATAGAAATATTGTAGCTGTTTCCTCCAGAGACTTGTGTCTGTGGTAGCGCAAACGCTAAGGATATGCAGGCAAATAATGAAAGGAACCTCATTGACATGGTTGCTGTGCTTTGAGAAAACCAAACAGTTTCAATGCGTCCATTTATACAAATCGGTACCTCGGGCGTGATGAAAATAGTTTTTAAAATAGTTTAGTTACGAATCAGATACAATCAGCGTCTCGCTCACTTTATGGTTTGTAGGTCTTCCATAGCCTTTCACATCGCCCATATCCGGTGGTCGGATGAAGTCGCGGGGTAAGCTTGTACATTTAAGGAGGAAAACTGCTTGTTAGTCATAGTTCGTTTTTCCGAGTACCTGAGCGGGCTGGCATTTGGTTCCTAACTTTCGGCTCAACGTGCATCAATTATCCATCACCGATATCCATCATGGATATCTATCATGGAACTTTCCGCGTTTGGTGTATGACCACTGCTTGTAATAGGGGTATAGGAGCTTGAACGTTTTAGCTTGCGAGATGTAACAGGCTTCATGACACTCCTTTCCCCACATGGCTGTTTAATTTTTTTTCTTGTTTCACAAAGACCATGCCAAACATGGTATTTGCTCATAGACGATTCCGCGCATACACAAAAGTAGCGGGTAGAGAAAAAAAAAGAAACGGGAAGATGGCGGGCACTCATTTACATATTAAGTCTAAGCAGATTTCAATTAATGATCAGCTCGGGGATCGTTTCACGTAATATTACAAAAGACTAGTTTATGTCAGGTCTGCTTTGATGAAAGAAAAATGGGTAGGATGATACACAGTTGTTATGAATTTGCTAAGGATGTAAGGCACCGTAGTATAGTTATGATTTTGCTGGCTAATCCGTCGTCATGGCATCACTGTCAGGTAGTTTTCCTTGGCTCATGTCGAAGTATTGGTTAGGATGTTCGATAGTTCCTACTTGGCCACTTTGCATTTCGGGATGAGTTACTTCAAAGTAACGTGTGCATGCCAGTTGATAGTGTCGATCTTTTGCAAGCCGAACAATTTCATTCACTTGGGGAGCGCCTACTTTGTTCTTATATAAAGTCGCCTCTAAGCTCTGTGCGGAAAAGTGCCTGAAGGGACATCCGTGATGATCACCAGTGGAAGGCTGGTTACTCTGGATGATTTTCATGCAGCTGTCATGAAAGGGTTTATTGAGTTTGAAGCCATTTTCCCACATGGTTATAATGATATCGTCAGACATACCTATACGGAGCATAGTTCACTCGCCGGCCTTCTAAACCGTAATTGTGGCGAATGTTGTACGAGTATTCCTTTTGGAATTTGTCATCAGTGTGGTTGCCAAAGGCCTTTCTCCAGAAAACAAGGGCTTCCTCAACCGAGAGTCCAATGCCCTATACAAGTATTTTGAATAACTGAAAAAATGGCTATACACAAAGAGAAAAGTGATAAATTACCTTTAGGAAAAGTCCATATTGCATTCTGCCTCCATGTTTCAGATGCTTGTCCTTTCTCAGAGATTGATGTAGATTGCTCATACAAAGTGGGAAGTGTTGTGACAGCTACATAGTTCAACATTTAGTCCCGAGCATTGGATTTGCCCAAAATCAAGTAACAGAAACCTTACCCCATCAACTTCAGAAGCTTTCACTTTGCCTGTTACGTTAGTGACATCTCCGTAGTCTTTTCCAGTATATTGTTTCTCCACGTTAAGCAGTACAGGTTTTAATCTTTCATCTTCATCCATGCGTGGAAGTGCTTTTGCTGTCGCCTACAATGCAACGTCTTAGAAGATGGAACATCCATGATACTATTTTAACAGCCTCTTACCTCCAAAGCTTTTGACAGCCTAGCTTTAAACTCATCCATAACAAGACTGATCTGTTCAGTCATGGGTACGAAAGCTTTGCCCCGTCTTACCAGCACCGATCGGCGACCGATGAGATCAGGAACCTTTTCAAATTCAACCTAAACATCCAACGTTAGTATTTAGAAGAATATTCCAATTCGACAATAGTTTTCTTTGACTTACTTCGAAATACGTCTCATTTTCAACGAAGTCCTTCACGTTCTGTATACCGGCAGCTTTAGCAGTCCAAATAGCACAGCTCTCAAGCTCTGCTTTCATGTTCATCTTGTCTTCTTGGCTGACCTGAGGGTGACAACTGATGAGCTATTTACTCTTCAATTACATTTAGGGCTCATCATACTCAACAACTTACCACTTTCCAGTTGATATCAAGGGATTTTAAAAAAACTTCCTTATCTTTTCTACTCTCCAACTCAAAGCGGTATCTATTACCTTACGTCGTCAATAAACAGAGATCTTTCCACGTCAGAAAATGGTATTAGTACTCACCTGAACAAGGCGCATTCCTGTCGTAAGAACCATGCTCGTAGGTCCTCACTAGTGTAAGGAAGTATAGTGAGCCAATGGCCGATCAAGACGGGGTGTGCCATTCCACAATTATCATTCCTTACCTTCTGCAGTACGCAAGTCGCAAAATAAAGTGACTGACATGATCTTTCTTTCTGTCTTCCATAGCTTCCTTCGTATGACCTGTGCGCATACGCATATGCTCGCTACTAACGCGATCCATCTCACGCCGAAATTCGTCTGCCTTTTTATTTCTCAGTGTAGCATTCTCAATCGTTTTGAGCACTGGGAAGTACGTCAATCAGACAATGTTCAATTTGTAACAAGATTGATCAAAAGTTATTGTACAAACCTTGTAGTCTGTCCAGGGCAAATCGTTCAAAGTCCTCAACGCTAATTTCAACCGGTGGTGGGCGAAGATAGAAATTAAGACGACATGGGTATTCAGAATGACGGACTACTTCTCCAGTAGGTTTGTATAGCGATGTGCGATTAAACCGATTCTGATGCTTTGGCTGCATGGGTTTGCTCATCGTGAACTTTAGCAAGATAAATATTTTGCGTGCGGCGCGTTGTTTGTCAGTTGTGAACGCGCGCGCTTGGAAATTCATTTCACGTAGTCACATCCACAAACTCCGAGTCGTCCCTGCCAGATAAATTCAAGCCCACCCAAGCATCACGTTTTCGAACACGGTTCGCACTTTCTGACTTAGATGTACTGGAAGACTGCAGTATATAGGCGTATTACACCTGTTTTACTATATTTGTGCCCTTCACCGAGATACTTAAGGCTGCCAATATGCCTGTATAGCCAGATTCATAATAGACTACAATGGAAGATGTATATTGTTATGTCTTCTCTCTCATTCCTAATACTAGATTCAACTCTGATCACACCTCCTGGTGGAAGTAAAGAAGATAATCAGAATGCATGTGAGCCTCGGTTATCCAAAAAATATAGAATATTACACAGGTGCGTCATTACCCCATAGGTGAATACCGTCAATGAAACATTTACACGCAATCCATTGTGCCGTTTGCTCACCGAGATTATATATTAGACCACTAGTTACCAAGACACAGTGTGGCAGCGCTAATATCTCTTAAAACGATGACATTATGACGCCAAGATAAATTGCCGCTCATGTTTTTGGACCAAACAAAAAAGAAAAGTTTCCTTTGGACCACCCCGTAAATGGTCTGCAAACAAATCTCGACAGTTTAGCGAGTGCCAAATGGAATTGAAAATTATAAACTACAAAGAGTAGACCGATTGAGCTAGCTTCTTCTCTCATATTTGACCACCCCATTTTACATCCACCCCATCATAGTTTGAGCCAAGAGATGTCTCTAAACCATTCCTTTTTTCACACCGTGTCAGCAGATCTGCTGAAAAATTTAGGATAAATCGCTCTTAAAGTTTGGGTTGCGTCATAAATAGTTGAAAGAGGCATGAAGACAGATTGATTTGCATACAATATTTTCATTGACTGTCTTGTAGCCATGCCGATCTATACGAAGAATGAAAGATCGGTTGTAAATTTTGGAATAACGGCATAGTGTCTTGAGTTTAAAAAGGGCTTTTTCGGTGAACTGATTCGTGCGAGAAATTCCCCCCAAGGACTAACGTTGCTGCTCACCTGACCAAGCTTAATAAGTTTTGTGATGGGGTGGCACTCGGCAAAGAATGGCTACAAGCCCTAAACTGTCTAGACGTCAATGCTAAGCCTGCATGATGAGAGCTTAGACCATTTTTACTAGTAACAGTGGAGATATCTATGAATTCTGGTGTGAACATCCGCCCCGCCGGTGTATTTTTCTCTTAGCCAAGCCGAGCATTTTCACATGTGAGAGAACAGGTTTAAAAATTCAGTCATGTGATGCGGCCAGTTGTTGAAAAGTGAGTGTAGTTCAAATTTGAAACCGCTTGCTATTTTTTTTGGCCCCACGTCGCCGTTTCCCCATTCCTTTTTACGCTTGGCGTTTTGAATTAGAACCCCATGGGCTATCAAGAAACGTCTTCATCGCCTCTTTCCTCACCTGAAAGCGCTTCAATCTACCACTCGCCAATGTCCGTCAATGATCTATGTGGCGACACTCTCAATTCCGACCGACAAATGCACATTGATAAAGATGATCCAGACGTACAAGCAGCAGCCGAAGCTTTGGGAAGTATGGCCAGAGGTCTTCCTAACGGTTCATCAGGTAGAGCATTTCAACTACATTTCTTTCAATCACTGCTCTGTTGCTCTCTTCCGTGAACAATGGTCCATGAGGCTGAGTTGCAATTTTCTCCAACAATCATCACATTGATCCGATAAGCGATAGCCATGTACTGACCATTTTTTCTAACTAGGTGTTTCCACATCTTCATCCACATCATCCTCCGTTTCCACTTCTGTAAGTAGGGAAAGTGATGTTCGCCAAGGTCCTTTGTCACCACCGCCACAGCGTTTCATGTCTCGTGTTTCGTCACTTCCTTTGGTCAATTCCGCAATCAAGGTGTACGAACAAGGAAAGGCATCTAATCGGGTGCTGAATTACGGTGCCGGACTGGTGGAATCCAGTGTCAAAACGATTGCTGCTCCACTCTATGGCACACTAGGAAAGCATGTAAGAATTGAATGTCTTTTTTGTTATTTTCCTTAGATGTACCCCTATGTTTCACACTAACCAATTGCGTGCGATCTATTTCAGATTGAAGACCGATATAACGCTCACAAGGAAGATGAACTAAAGCAAGAAGAAGAAGACGAAGCCGCCACTGCTGCAGCTATTGCCCTAGCTAGAGCCTCCTTGCATGATGTTGACAGCCGGAAAGACTTACGCAGACGAAAGCATCGTGACAGTGATGATGAAGATTTAGACATGGATCGTACGTTATCCTCAAAAATTTTTTATCCTCTTTTTTTTTTTCAACAACAATCGTTCTAATATCTTACCTTGACATGACCGTCATTGCAGAATCCATGAAATCTAGGTCCAGAACAACATCGCGTTCGACATCTCCTCGACGTAGCCCACATCAAAACCATATAGCGTTGACACCTATCAATCGACGTCAAGAGCAAGTTTCACGCAGTCGGTGGCAACAGCTGGTCGTTGGAGCGGGTTCTGCTGCAGGAACAACTGTGGCCGTTGTTAGCGAAGAGAGTATGCGATGCCTAAAATATTGTCTGAGTTGGTTACAGGTAATTTATATTTATATATTATTCCATGTGTTTCATTCGTTTTTCGGTCACACCATGAAGGAAACTAAACATTCATCAACCACCTTTTAGTACGCTATCAAGCATATTGAGCAACAAATGGGATTTTTGAGAGTGTTTCTGGTGTCACTGGCCAAATCGAAGGCTACGGCAGAAAACGATCAGGCGTCAGGTACGGTGATGGCTCCCCCAGACATATCCAAACTGGACGCTATCAAAAAAGAAGTCATCGACACCCTACGAAAAGTTGTAGAAGTGATATCAAAGTATGCTGGTTCATCTTTACCCGAGCAGGCTCGATCGGCGGTTCGAGGGTTCATCCTTTCTCTACCTAATCGTTGGGCTAGTGTTAATCAGTCGGCGGCCAATTCACCTACCATTGGACCTCAGCGAGACGGGCACGCTCATGAAACGGCGATTAAATTGATGAACTTTGGAACCGAAAGCGTAGAGATGTTGAATGGTGTGGAAGCTGTATTCGGTGACACTGTGGAGCGAGCAGAGACTTGGCTTGATAGACTACGTGTTATTGGCGTTGTCAAGACAAAGCAGGACTCCACTCAGCACGAAGCAAAAAAACGAAAGAACCATGAACAAGATATCATTGCACCACCTATTATTCAAACTTCTTCACCTCATGAAACTGGCAAAACGAAATGATTCAACCAACTGAACATTTCTTTCTCACTCAAAACGATTCATAATTTCTTCTCTCCATATATCCCCCATCCCCTCATGTTCCTCCATTCTTGAAACAATTACCTAAAGATACTTTTTTTTTTCGTCCTTCCAACCAACCTGTATTCATGTAAATAAAGATACTGTTTATTCTTTGAATTTTTTTTTTTCAGTTCAACCGGACTTTTCCTCCATTCATTCTTTCTACTTCGCTCAAGTTCAATTAAACCAAAGATTCTCTCCCTACAGTCATGCGATAAATCGTTTGATCCGTTTTAGTGTCATAGATTGATACATGCTTGTCTAAATTGAGCAACCAAACTGACGGTTCTGCTTATGATGCATGATATGGCATCTCGCGATGGGCAAAACCCACGTTGTTAACGTCGGACGTTGACTTGGCACTAATGCGGCTTCGGAACAGTTCAACGCCGATATACGAACCAAAATTTTTTTTGGTTTTTTTTTTTTACTAAGGTATGAGGTACAAGGTATTCAAGGTTTATGATTAGAGCCGTACACCTTGTCAAGGATATCTGTTATTTTTTGATAGAAAAGGGAATTTAAGACAAACGGTGTGTAACTTCCCACGTTGACAGCTTAGATAGGTGATTGTATTCTTCACAAGATATGTCACCCCCATAGATACGCTGTGGTCAGGTCATGGGCCAAATGAAAAGATAAAATAAAGATTAGCAACACTCAGTTACCCGCATAGCTTAATCGCGCAAAATGAGGGGAAGGTTGTTATCGATGAGTTGATGGCAATGATACAGTACTGAAAAGAAAGAGCGCCTTTGAATTGATCAATCAAATTGCTGATGAGCTTATTAGCGGCTCGGTGTTTAACAAGTTGCAATGTCGGGGGGGGGGACCCTGGTTTTGACGTGATAGAAAATTTTTATATGATACAGCGTCATAAGTAAGATACAGCGTCATTATCTTAGAGGGGGGCCCGTCGGAGACTAAGATAAACCACATAATGTTCAACTTCCGTTCAAAGGGTTGGCCCGGGTGCTCTGGCAAATGCCTAAATCTGCTTCAAGATAACCGGGTGCTTCATTCATATATAAAGAGTCGCCTTCGTCCACTTCATTCAGCTCATCAACTCAATTCAACTCACAACTTCAATCAAATATGCTCTCTTTGGTCTCTGCTAAATCTGTCGCCGCCACCTCTTTGGCCTCCACTGTCGCCCTTGTCACCTATGTTCGTGCAACTGCATCTCCTTCTCAAGTACCATCTCACATGATGACCACAAAGCCTTTGGCTGAGCGAATCGAGCACTGGAAAGCTTACAATAACGGAATTGGCATGATCGATGTCAGTCGTAGCTGCGGTGGTCTCTAATTGAATCCAATCATATACAAACAAGCACTTTTCGTTTACCCTCCCGCACTGTACATTGCATTTTCTTTTCATTCATTCTATTCCAAAGAGTTTAGACACATCCTGTTTCGATTACTCTTGTATCATATTTTTCCATTTCTTTATTTCAATACAAAATATACCAATTTTGCTGGCAAAATTTGACTGAATATGCATAATGAATTTTTCTCACGAGACTGAGTTTGGGCCATGTAAAAAAGCCTTGTTGACCAGCCTTATCGACACACCGTCGGTATACCAATCATCCCAATTTGTTCCTCCTCGTGTGTTTCCTTTCTTTGCTATTGCTTTGTCCGCTATGGCTACTAGTCCCCCAGATCACAATAAATCTGTCTTGCCCATGGTGCAAAGCCCTCCTTCATACCAAGTTCAGCGCAAAGGATCTCTACCCACTAATCGAAAGACTCAGCGATCTAATAGTCGTACTAATTCAGATCAAGCTCAGACTCAACGATCACCATTCATACCCTCTCGTATAGCTTCCGTGCACTCCCAGCCTACCCAAAGGTCCTTGTCAACCGACGACGGCTATGCAAACCATACGTTGGTAGCTAAGCCATTCACGGCTCAGCATGATCCAAAACGGCTGTTGAACGTCGTGACCAGCGTTGTCAAAACCAGGTCCGGGAGTGTACTATCTAGAAATACCATATTGAAAATGGATCATTTCCCAAGTGGTACATACGAGGCACTTTTATGGACGTTAATGCACACAGTATATTAATGCTATCTTCGATAGGTGCTCATTCTAATCTTGATTTCCATCTGCAAGGAGCTCCCAACTTTCGTATGGTGGATTTGAATGTCTACGGTGTTGCTCAACCAACGGTATGAAATTAGCTGTCACCACCCCTTTGTTTGATGACTAGCTAGTCGTGATTTTGACCTGTCTGACTCATTGTAAATATTTTTATTTTTTCCAGGTCATTGGCTTGTCAACAATCTTAGCCTTATTAAACTGTCACCCAAAGAGTCATGGCAAAGCGCAATGTGCCTGGTAAGCCATCTATACCAGCTAGTTATCCAATCAGCACCTCCCGATTACGTTTTCTAATTGCCTTATTCGTGAAAGGTTTTCTACCCGCGAAGAGCCACTAGGTAGGACCAAGTGTTTGACAGAACGATAAATGAGGGGGCGTCCTTATCGTTTTAAAGTAAGCTAATGCTCCCTTTCAGTTTATCTAAACGGAACCCCCTATGTGCTCCGAGAGTATACAAAGCCTCTACAGAACATAAGGGCGTATTATGGCATGAATTCGCAACGCCTTGAAAAAATGGAGGAGCGATTGAAAGCGGATGTAGTGAAAGAAACTGCTAAATTTGGTGGCCTTGTCTTGGTTCATCAAGAGCTTTGTAAGATGCCATTTTTTTTCCATCTTGTAGTATGACAACGGGATTTCAAATGCTGATGCAAATATTATGATCCTTCTAGTGGATGGCACGGTGGTTCCTTGCTGGTTATCTGCAGATTCCATTCAAACGCCGAAAGAAGGTCAGTTGCATTTCAGGTCCAGAAAATTAAAAAGGTGGCTGGATTATTGAGTATCATCAGTACATTAGTATTTCAAAAGTTTCAGGAACAAAATTACCGCCTCCAATATTTCCGCATACCTATATGTCCTGATCAGTCACCGGGCGATAACTACCTTGATGAATATGTCAGAATCATCAAAACCTTGGAACCCACCGATCCCCTGATCTTTAATTGTGGCATGGGCGTCGTTCGTAGTAAGTAGTTTCTCACGTTGGTACATTTTGGTTCATGTACTCGTTCGCTCCTGGGCTCACCATGCATCTATAGCGACGGTTGGTATGATTGTGGCGCAAATCATTAGGAGAACTCAGTTAATTGAACGTGGTATGCCTGATCCATTCCCAATCATTGGCTGGCAATACAGTCATGCAGTTGATGGCGATGTCGATGCCGCAGTGCCTATGGCACCAGAGCTTGTAAAAGGATTGGAGGAAGCTGCAGAAAAGAACAGTCAAACTAGAGCACTACTACGCCTTGTCTACGTACTTGAAAAAGGTAGACTTGCCATTCCACACTGAAATCCACAGCTTTGATACGCATAGAGGATAATAACATGTTCATATTGTAGGGTTGGATTCGAAAATGTCACCACACTCTGCCATTGAATGGGCACTTGCTCGTGGGCAGTCTATTGATGCCTTACGACAGGCCATCATGGGCAATTATACTAGCATTGTTGCGCTGTCATCCACGCTGGAGAGTGGAAGTTACAGTAAAAAATTGCTAGATGAGATCATTGACCGATGTAAGCATTTCGAAATGATATGTTGAGATAATGCTTATTTTAGCTTACTGTGGTATTCTGCATTGACTAGCCGATGCTGTGGTCAACCTTCGAGAAGACATTCTGATGAACCGCATCAGACAAACCACAGTATCTTCCAACCAGCAAGAATACGATCCAAACAACAATGAATATTTGGCGAAAGCTTTGGCTGGTCTGGAAAGATATTTCTTTTTGCTCATTTTCACGTCTTATATCAACGAGTCTGAGGACACGGGATTTGCAATGCGATTTTCAGATTGGGTGAAGGGACGCTCTGAGATATGGAGCATGATGCAAAAGCTTCGTCGGAAAGGCCCTCAGCTGTATCTGTTCCGACCAGTCGAAGACCTTAGTGCCCTCGGAAATGGAAGAGATAACCGATCCAGAGCAAATAATTCAAGCTCCTTTGGCCATAATACTGGCATGTTTGGGATGACTGACCAAAACGAAAGCAGAGTTGCTGGAGAGGTTGAGGGATATGCCTTGAAGGTGAGTTCTAGTCTCTTTAAATTGTCATCCGTCAGTTTACTTTCGATGGTTTTATTTAACCAGCTTGGTATAAATTATAGGCAAGATCCGGTTCTGTCCTTACCTCGCATACAATTCTCAAAGTTGATTTTTGGCAGAGCCAATGGGTGCCACAAGAAGAACAACACCAAAGTGCGCTGTTTTCGCCTATGGCATCTCCAAATGTACAGCTTGATGGTTTTATCGAAAGACACCAACTTGCTACCGGTTACGACGGCTTTATGATTGAAGGTGCTTCCAACTTCCGTCGCATCCCGCATACTGCAGTTCATGCCGTTGCACAGCCCACCATTGAAGGTTTAAAGGTTCTTCTTCGAAAAATGAGAAGGGATCGTGGACAGGGTGAAACTATTTTATGGATTAATCTTCGAGAAGAACCTATCATTTACATCAATGGAATACCTTACGTCCTACGTGATCGCTACTTCACACTTCGCAACATTCGTGCCTATTCTGGAATTACTTCTAGCCGACTAGAGATGCTTGAACAACGACTAAAAGAAGACGTTATTACTGAAACTCTCAACTACGACGGTCGCATTCTACTGCACGGTGAAGACTCAGACGGCAATGTTCGCGCTGTTTGGGAAGATGTGCATGTCGACGATATATTGACGGTCAAGGATGTCATGGAATTAGTAGTAGAGGATGTTTCAAATGATTCCGACAGCGACAGCGTTTCTAAAGGCGATATGGCTATCAAGTTCATGTACTATCGAGTTCCAGTCACCGCTGAGAAACCACCGGAATGGAAGGATTTTGATGACATGCGCAACTTGATCGCCAGCGCTGAGCATCCTGACAACAGTATTGTTCTGTAAGAATTTATATCAACATTCTGCATCAACTCACGTTTGATAGCATTTTCTGACAACATTCGTTTATACCTCTAGGAACTGCCAAGTTGGACTTGGAAGATCAACCACTGGTAAGTCTGATGATCTCCAACACAACATAGTTTGTAACCTTGGGCCTAACATGACTTTGTACTTGCAGGAACGGTTATAGCAACCTTGTTAACATCTTGGATCTACCCTGGAATCTCAACCCAAAAAGCAGAAGATGTCGACCATGAGGTTTCACAACGACCTCGTCTTAACTATCAGCTTATTAATAGCTTGCTGCGTGTGATCAAGAACGGATTAGAAGTCAAATCAGTGGTGGACGATGCTATCGACCGATGTGGCCGCTTCCTCAATCTTCGCGATGTGATTGAGGACATGCATGTCCAAGCTGAGAACGAGACCGACGAAGCATTGAAGAAACGCACCATCAAGAAGGGCATTACGGCGCTTGAACGCTACTTCTTGCTCATTTGCTTCCAATCTTATCTCGACCAGACTTCTCCTGAAGCTGTAGGAGATACTGAAACGTTTGAAACTTGGATGAAGCGTCATCCAGAGCTGAGCACCATTTTACTTGAAACCCGCAAGGACGATATCGAACTCATTGTACCAGTTGAAAGCTCCATCGGTGACGGATTGGCCTTGGAGAGCGAAGTGACTGGTGTAGTCAGCTCACGACACGGTCAAGTGTTGGCACAGCAGACTATTTTGAAACATGACGCATTCCCCGGCTGCCAAAAGATGAGCCTTCGTGAAAAAGTGGATGGAGCACCTAATTACCGACGAGTCGAAGCGAAGGGTATTAAAGCTGCTGTTAAATATTCAAATCTCAGATCCAGTACCAGCGGTCTACAACATGACATGGAACTAGATGACTTTTCATCCCTTTCACCTCCATATATCTGCGGTTGCGCCATGCCCACCAAAGATGCCATCAAAAAAGTTCTCGCCAAGATGGATGCTGGCCCAGGTGGCAAGCGTAAAGTATTGTGGACATGTTTACGTGAAGAACCAGTCCTTTATGTCAATAAGCGACCCTATGTACTGCGTCTCTCGCACGATCCATTGAAAAACCTGGAAACCACTGGCATTGCCAAAGAGAGAGTTGAGGGAATGGAAAACCGCATGAAATCGGATGTTCTGGAGGAACTCAAAGTATATAATGGGCGACTACTCCTGCACGACGAAGAAACCACTGAAAAGGGAGGATTTATCATTTTGGTAAGTAAGGGGATGGGGTTGGACATGCTGCTATTGTTTCATTCACGATGATATACTTATTTTTTCTCACTCATAATGTACAGCCTCAATGGGAAACGGTTCCCGTTGAAATGGTGGAAACACCAGGTGATGTTTTCAAGTCTATTATAGAGGAAGGATACCAAGTTGATTACCTCAGAATCCCAATGTACGTGGGCTGAAAAAGTCGGTCATATACCATTATAATTGTAACTAATAACGCTCACCTCATCCATTATTAGAACGGACGAACAGGCACCTATTCCGGATGTGTTTGACCAATTGATCAGAAGAATGCAAAATGCTAACACAGGTGTCGACGTATTGTTCAACTGCCAAATGGGGTAAAGTATCTCTTGAATTATTAGCAACTATAATCATGGAAAGTATGATACTGACAAGCTGTTTGTTTTCAAAGACGAGGACGAACGACCACTGGTATGGTCACAGCATGCCTTATGACCATGATATTGAAGAACGATTTGGTGATGGACATGACTAGTTCTTATGTGGTCGAAAGCTCAACAACTCCATTGGCCTCAACTGCCGATCTGGGCGAGTTGTCGCTATATAATCTTGACGAAGATGAGGCTCACCAAGCTGCTGAACGATATACAAATGGCGAGTACAAGATTATTCTCCAACTTGTCAGTGCGCTCACCTATGGCAAGCTGGCTAAGAGGCTTACCGATCACGCCATCAACGAGTGCGACCACATGCAGAACTTGCGAAAGGCTATTTATGATTACAAACTTCGCTTGGATGCACTAGAGGTTGGCTCACAGAAGTACCATGCTACACGAGAAGTCGGACTCAATTACCTGGTGCGCTACTTCTACTTGATTGTCTTTGCAAACTACTTACTAGAAGAAATGGTCCATCAGGATGATGGATCCTCTGATGATGGCGATCATGACACTAATGAAGAAACAATTCTGGATGACGAGGCTAAGAAAATCATTACATTTTCTCAATGGCTCAAGGGTCGCCGGGAAATTACAAATATTATCAAGCTCAATTCTATCGATTTTGAGTAGTGGTTGTTGGTCAATTGGTAAAAGTCATCCTTTATATATAATTAGCAATATCTTAAATTTGCATGCAAGATCTCTTTCTTTCGTTTAAAATATCATTTTGCGCAGACATTCACCCATTGCATTGTAATGAAAAATACATATGTTCACAACTTGATTGTCCTAATTTTTTTTATTTTTTTTGGAATACAATGCGTTGGCTAACAAACCCATGTCAAGTCACAAAATTTCTGGGCCAACAAAAAAAAAGGGCCAAAAGTTTGAGGCTACTGCCAGCTCAGCTTGACAACTAACCGCCAAACCCCGAGATTGCGAACCATGTTGCTGTCTGTCGCCACCAGATCTAAGCAAATTAGAAGGACGGGTGTTCGCTGTGTCTCACAGCTGGTAAGTCACTGTTGCGATTTCAACCTGCCCTGACATCCCAGCTATTAAGCTTGCTCATTGATGTTGACAGACTCCGCGGAATCGCTTGTCGCAAATGTTCATACCAACGTCAAAAGAAAAGGTGGCGGCCTCCAACGCCGATGCAGTTGCAAGTCATTCGCTAATGCTCAAATCTGGCTTCATAAGACAGGTAAGAATCCGCGCTGGTTCAGCATGCGTACCCCTGAGTTTCAGCAACCGTTCTCGCGACTGACATTTTTACATTCTGCTCTCCTCTTGTGAACGTTATCAGTCCTCCTCTGGAATATACAGCATTCTTCCTATTGGTTTGAGGACTATAGAAAAAATAGAAAAGGTTATAGACGAGGAAATGCGGGCAATTGGTAAGTGGAGTTTCGGACCACAGGAGCAAGTAATGATTATGATTCTAATGTTTCATTCTCTGTAGGCGGGCAAAAATTGGCATTGCCTCTGGTTTTATCCTCAGAAATGTGGAAAAAGACTGGCAGATGGGATGGAATGGGAAGTGAAGTAAGTTTTGTCTTCAGATCCCAGACTTTGCGAATAGATCATTAGCTTACAATATCCGTAGCTATTCAAACTCCAAGATAGAAAGGAGTCTGACTTGCTCTTAGCGCCCACCCATGAAGAAGAAATCACCCAAATCGTCGCAAACGAGTTATCATCTTACCGACAATTGCCCATTCGCCTATACCAGATTGGTAAACACCAGATCACATCATTGCACTGCTCTTGCGAACAAAAGGCTGACTTTGAGATCATCCAAAAATTTAGGAAGAAAATATAGAGACGAGATGCGTCCTCGGTCCGGCCTCTTACGAGGACGTGAATTTATGATGAAGGACTTGTACACATTTGACGAAAGTTTAGAAACGGCATCAGTTGCATATGACGATGTGCAAGGAGCGTATAACAAAATCTTCCGTCGAATAGGCGTGCCTTTTGCCGTGGTAAGCATACTTTCATAATCGAATTATAGCATCAGCATGGATAATTGATATCGATGGAAAAAAAAAATGCATAGGCTGAAGCCGATACTGGAAATATCGGAGGATCAAGGTCCCACGAATACCACATTCTATCTGCAGGTAGGCTGCCAACTAGTATAATCTTACATTTGAGAAAAATGCTAAAAGTAGCTTTACCCCTCAGCCGGAGAAGACAATTTGCTTACTTGTTACAAATGTAATTACACCGCTAATGAGGAGAAGGCAACTGGTGTGCTCCCTGAGACTCACGAAGCAGCACTCAAGGCTCAGTCAACCACAACCCCAGCTGGCGATAACTTTTTACAGCTGCTAAATCCTAGCTCAGCACACTCTCTAGGGGTCCAGTTTGCTACCATCAAAGCATCATTGGTCGACAAACATGGAAAAAGGACTATTCTGGAAGACAATGCACTTGTAGCAGCAGTCAGTAGCAGCAGTCGTGAAGTCAACTTTCTCAAAGTGTACGAAGTGATTCGAAAGCACATGGAGTCCAAAGTGGCGCCAGATCAACAGTTTGTTCGCTCAGAAATATCATTAACACCATCGGTGCCGGACACCATATCTTCATCTCAAAGCGTCCATCTCATAATCGATGAATCAGCGGAAGAGGGAATAGAAGCTAACGAAGACACACTACAAAATGCAATGAAAAAGTTGTCGTGCAAAGACATTATTGTTCATCCAAAGGGAGATTATCGTGTTGCGCATGAAGGCGATTTCTGTCCATCCTGTCACACTGATAACGTTTCGTCAAAACTCATCACGGAGAAAGCGATAGAGATCGGCCATACATTTTTGCTGGGAACAAAGTATTCCGACGCACTTGATTGTTCTTTCACACCTCGTGAGCCAGCTAACGCGCCCAAGTTGCCTGCACAAATGGGTTGCTATGGTATTGGTGTATCAAGGCTGTCCGCTGCTGTCATTGAATCGCTACACGATGACGCCGGCATGATTTGGCCGACTAGCATTGCGCCTTATAGAGCCTGCATCCTTGTGGCTGATAACAAAAACCCAGAATCCAACGACATAGCCGAAAAACTTTACGATGAATTAAATGCTCAGGTATCCATCAACGATCCTCTTTGCAATGAAGTGGTGCTTGACGATCGTAAGGGCGGCTTTGGATTCAAGATTCGTGACGCCGAAATGATCGGATATCCATTTGTAGTCATTGTTGGCAACAAGACCCGAACAAATGGAATGGTGGAAATAAGAGAACGCATCAAGGGTCAGAAAAGCCATCAAATCGAACTTCCTATAACGGAAGCTGTAGCGCATTTGAAGCAACGCGTTGCTGAAAAGCTTGCTGTATAATAATAGAGTGTAAACAAAACTGAAGGAAATAAACATAGAGATAAAAATCGAGCTTTCTTTGCACGTTCTTTGGATTGGAGACGTACTTCAGTAATTAAATTCGTCGTGTGTATTACTACCTTTGCATCGCGTCTGTTCAATTTTTGGACACTACAAAAAAAAAAGTTGGTCACGATTTTTCTCATTCACGCGTCCCAATTCAGTCTTACAATCCACAGAACATGCAATGAAGCTACGGCTGACAGATAAACGGAAAATCAAGCCACGACCAAAGACTAATGAGGCTTTAATGGAGCCAGTGCGAAAGTTTTGTGTATGTCAGTCAACGGAAGACAATGGTTTTATGGTATGATAAAGCATTTCGTATAGTAAAGCTAAGAATTCCAGCTAACTTCAACTGACCAATATTATACTCTTCTTTATCCACAATGGATATACTGTATTGAGTAGATATGGTGTGAAGTTTGCTTTGACTGGTTCCATGGAGCATGCGTGAACGTAAGTTGCAACACTGTAGAAATTTTACCTTGCTTGAGCTTTGATCATTGAACAGACTCCGTTTCCCACATAGCTGACGCCAGCTGAGGCAAAAGGCATGGCCCATTATACCTGTCCTCAATGTACAGAGAAGAGCAAGGAGGGGGACAAAACGAAGGAGGATGGTGGGCTTGAGAACTCTAATAGTCAGCCGTCGAAGAAAGAAACTCGAAAACGAACCATCAAAGCCAAACCTAAAGCTGCACACAAAACCAACAGCCGAACCTCCAACGACGGTCATAATGCCACAGACCCTACCACCCTGTCACAGCCTCCGTTGAAGAGAAGACGAGCTCTTCCGAGCATTACTGCCGCATCCCCTCAGAAACAGTACTTATTAAATAATACCTCACCTGTACAACAACCTATACGCGCTAGAGCCAAAATTATGGTCATCCCACATACCACCGAAGATTTTCCAATATCCCCATTATCAACAACATCCTCCATGGATACTACTTCTCATATATTCTCGCCAACCCCAATATTGTCTACCATTGTTCATGATGAAGAAAACGAGCCAAAGCAACCATGTTTTATAGGAATGCTCAACGATGACTGCTTATTGCATATATGCCAAATTGTTGGCGAACAGTCGATAAATAACCTCCTCACTTTTATGGGAGTCTGCAGGCGCTGGCGCATGGTAGCTCTCTCTCCATCTGCAGTAAGCTCAATCTCGCTATTTTTGACTAGTTCTTGCCAATGGATTACTTCAACTCTCTAACATCCTCCCCCTTTTTTTTTGTCTTAGTGGGATGCTGTTGGCGTGGATTTGCGAAAGTTTTGCACGCAAATTTATGCCATGGTAGCGTCACAGCAATTATTGCATCAATTCTCTCATATTCGCAAGTTTCGCTTCAGAGATGATAGGCATTCTAATCATGCTATTTGGTCGTTCAAATTTCGCACCATGACATGGATATTTCCCAAATTGAGGGAAGCTTCATTCGATAGCATGTTGGTGGAGCATATATTTGCTTTCATTTCGGCGTTTCGCAACTTAGAGGTCATATCATGTACACGGATGGAAAAGCCGCCTTATTTCGAAATGAATTTTTTATCGTTTGCCGATCACACTCAACTTCGAAAACTTCATCTGCATTTTCAGCATCCATGCGAGCATTCCAGCTATGGTTATTTGATGAAGAAGCGAGGACAATGGTTGCCCTCTAGCTTGCAGACACTCTCAATCATCAACTTATATGACACCGAAGAACATGATATTACAGGAAGCGACTGGTGGAACGTACGCACGGACAATGACTTCAACAGATTGGTGGCACGGTGGAACTTGATGGAAGAGGCTCTGGTCTCCAAATACGCGTTCTTCAGCGGTATGCCGCATTTGAGACATCTGACGGTAGGAAGGTGCAATTCTTGGACGTCGAGAGTCTGGATGGAATGCTTCTTACCGTGCTGCGAACAACTCGAGCACCTCCACCTTATAGGCTGGGATGGTGACGGCTGCCGAGAATCACCCACGAGCTGGCGACAACGTGTGGCAGACGAGGGCGATGATACTATAAGGGATTCAAATGACGACGCAGAGCAAGCTATCATACATTGTATCAGTCAGATGAAGAGCCTGCGTAGCCTCCGTTTAGAAGATTTTAATGTCCCCCCTGGCCTCATCGATTTGGTGCACAAGTTGCCGAGAATGGAGTCTTGCAGTGTATTTTGATCGCTTTCGATGTATCAATAGACTAGAAATTCGTTGTCTTAATTCGCCCCGATATATTAGCTTGAGTAAAGTTCTCCTCGCTATTTGTACTATTGCATTTATGGAAAGTTTTGTACCCATAACTCCCATCCACTCAATTCTACCGCGAAGTCCGATGAAACTCATTGAGAGCTCAGTCAGTCAGACCCTTAATGGTCTCGGAGAGTCACTGCTGAAATTGAAGTCGAACGCTTTCATTCGTTTGGATTTTACTATGGATCCTTTTCCAGTGGCGATTAAATTGGGGGAGCTGGTAATGGGCTTTTTTTTTTTCAAACCTTTAAAACCTTCTTAATTGGTTATTTTGACATCCAGACCGCGGTTTCAACGCATTTTCAATACCTGTTTGAAAATCTTTCCATTGATCCTGATTGCAAGATCAGGGTTTGATATTCCATGTTTGGCATCAACTCACCAAATCTGCAGCACGTACAGGTAGGTCACACGATATCCGCCTATTTGTTTTGCATTGCATCTTACGCAACGTGAACGCTTTTCGTCGGCAAAAAAAGTCTTTCGAATCTACTGCAATCTATTTGCAATCATAGCATTGTTTGTGATCTGGATTGTATTAGAGGTATGAGGACGTGTACGTTAGTGGTTGGTAGTTGCGCAAGGATACGCAAGCAAGAAGCGGAGTTGTAATTTCCTGAAAGTGGCGCAGACAGCTCTCATTTTGGTGAAAGGCCACATCATCCCTATCGAGCCCTGAAACATGAGAAAGCTATCGACTTTGCTTTAGCAACTCGAATATATAAAATCATGTTCGTACAGTATCAAGTAGAAAATGAAGCGAGACACAGCCATTTTTTTCTTGTCGCTACTTCAACAGTAAAATATGTGCTGCGGTGCGTGCATGTTCAAAACAATGGAGCTAAAATCTTGTGGCATACTTGAAGATCGCATGGCCCTGCCAATAGCCGGATTTAAGGAATGTCATTCGATGGGCGGTCTCACATAAGCAGACCACACTGATGGTAGATTTTTTTCATGTAAGTAAAGAGATCAAATGAATAGGTTGAAGATGATCGCCTTGATAGACGTATTTTAACAATATTAATTACAAGTGGCTCGTTATTTTGCGGGGAGTATCGCTGAGACGGCGGTATAATCCAGGTAGCGGCCGAAGATGCGCTGATTACCAGGCTCATTCGGCGCGTACACCGCGTGACTGCTCTTCACCAGGTCGAATTTTTGAGTCATTCCCAGACTTACTCGTAAGAAATCGATTTTGGGGGATTTTGAAAAAGGTCGACCCAAGCTAACAATTACTTGCTGCGTTTTCTTTTACCCTCACTTTCTCTTTCCCTCATTCACTTTCCCTTTTCTTCACTACTGCATCTTCAACTGTGCATGTAAATAGTTTTTCATGGATAACATGCACGAATCCCAAACGACGGACAACAGCGCCAGTGCGAAACGGAAGAGACTTACACAGGCTTGCGATGTTTGCCGCAGAAAGAAGGTATGCCGAAAATGCAATATCCCCCATTTAAGATTGTCGGCCATTTCCTACATGTACAGTGTACATTTTAAAATGTTCGACATTCAATATAATTCATCTCCCAACCTACATCCTTCAATTTAGTTCTTTACTAAATGGTATAATTCCTATAGATCAAATGCGACGGTGCAAAACCAGCTTGTGCCAACTGTGTTCGAATGAAGCAGGAATGCTCTTATTTGCCCAGCAATAAAAAGCGAGGACCTCGACAAGGATATATTGAACTTCTGGAAAAGCGTTTAGATAAAATGGAAAAAATGCTACAAAATAATCCTGGTGATACCTCACCCGAGGACATATCGCCTACCGACTTCGACGCTCCTCTATTTCAGCCTACCAAAAATCATCGCCATTTTTCTACAGATAGCGAAGATCAGGCAAAACCTCTTGTGAACGGTCGATCACATGGAAGTTTAGATCAATCTCCAGCCCCCTCGCCAACATCTCCCTCTAGTCGACTATCACAATTCTCGCCTATCATGTCACACAGCTCCAACTCATTGACCAGCCGTTCCAATGCAGAGGAGGGTGGTCTACCAAGCTCAGATGTTATTGAGCATTTGGTTGCTGTCTATTTTGAGCATTTATATCCAATGATGCCTATATTGCACCCAAAGTTTTTCATGGAAAAAATTCGAAACAAAAAGTGTCCAGAAGTTTTATTACTCAGCGTTATGGCGTTGTCTGCTAGGTAAAGTGTCTCTTTAATTCCCCCATTTGGTACTACATTTTTTCACATTGCAACTCAACTAATATATCGTTATTTACCCAGGTTCTCTACGCGATCAGATGTGCTTGAGAATCCTCCATGGTTGTCTGGAGAAAAATATGCTAGTCGAGCCCGTAAAATCATCAACAATATATTTGATTATCCGTCTCTCAGCAGTGCTCAAGCCCTACTTTTATTGGGTATATATGAGTACGGTTGTTCCAGAGGCCGAAGGAGTTGGATGTTACTTGGCATGGCCCTTCGGTAAGTCACTTGATATACCACGCTTTTTTTTTTGTTTGTGTTGATTACTCATAGATCGCCTTCCTTTTTTAAATTTTAGTATGTGCACTGAACTCGGCATGCATAAGGAGTCTTTGCACGAAAGTGACTTTTCTGCTCCGCTCACTGAAGATGAATGGGTAGAGAAAGAATCCAGAAGACGATTATTCTGGCAAATATACATCGTTGACATGTAAGCAAAATGAAAGCCAACACCACTTTCTTATTTCTTTCTTTTGTTTTGCTAACGTTCGGAATGATATAGTCTTGCATGCGCAAATAGTGGTAGACCTAGATCTATAGGTGAATTAGATTGTCAGTTATTACTGCCAAGCGACGATGGATGTTGGTCGAATTCGTTGCTCTACACAGAAACTCTGGATGGGTCTTGCTCCGTACGATTTAAACAAACACCCGATGGCAGCATCATCGGCTCCCTGTACAACAATAGCAAGTTACCGCTAGCTGTTCAAAATGATCAACGCTCTCGATGCACCTTGAGTTTGATCGCATATCTCGCACGCGCAGCCACCATACTCTCAAGAATAACCTGCTATATCAGCCGATCCAAAATTCGAGATTTGAACATTTTAAGCGATAAGAATTCTGAGCTTATGCAGTTGGACGAAGAATTGACCACATTGCAAGCAAATTTGCCAGAATTCTTCCAATTTACCGATGAAAATATTGAAGATTTCCGACATGGAACGCCAGCTGAATTTCACTCTCTCGTCATGGTGAGTTTTCTAACATCTTGAAACATACCCTATCCCTAGATTTCCATCCACCGATGTACAAATGCTAATGGTTACCTCTCTTTAGCTCCATGGTTTAATCAATACCGGCATGTTGTTGTTACATCGACCTAGCTTGCTGCTAAGTGGAGCTGCCGAAAGCTCAATAGTGCAACCCTGGATTCGTCAACAAATCGAACATGCAAAATTGAAATGCAATCAATCTACTGATAGAATTACCCATATTCTCAATCTCTGTGTATCTGGAGATACTAAGATCATGGTGCCACTTTTGAGTTACTCAGCATACATAGCTTGCACTGTTCTGGTGAATGTTGCCTTCCAAGATGATCAAGTCGAGGGAGAAAAAGCAAGAAAGGCCCTTGCTATCTGCTTCCGTTATCTCTTGGTAAGTATTCCCTGGCCTATAAGGTCCAATGTGATAGCATTTATTGTATTCTAAATATTGCATTCTAATAGACAATTCGACCGTTTTGGTCAATGGCGGACCGGTTCTACTTTATGGCACGCGATTTGTACGGTTTACGAAGTAAGATCAATGGCAAAGGCAAAATCAAGTTCGGAGTTTGTCCCATGGCAGCATCACAGGATGAGATGATGCGAACGGCCACCAACGACAAAACCACAACTGGAAATCCTGATGGAAAGAAGCCATTTTCTCTCCCGGTTCAAACCGATTCGGGTTTTGTGGCTCTATGGCAAATGGCTACCCTACAACAACAAGCACAAGATCATTTGAAACGAAAAGAGCCATCGGTTGGACCACAAGAGGATATCATTACAAATGATGTTTCTCCAATACAACCAATGCCATCTAACGATATTAGAGGAGGCGACCATAACAACAGCTTCGCCAACTCCATGATGCCGCCGAATGGAATTACTACACAACAGCAAACCGCTACGATGGATAATAATATGGCGACGCCTATGAAGTTTATGGATGACAATCTAGATGAGCAAGTCAGTGTAGCGGCGGTTACGGAATACTATAGTAACCGAATGGCATCCAATCCTTCGACGTTTGCCGATACAGGATTGAATATCCCTGGTAACGATCCAACTGGGTTCAATTTTCTGTTTGATGGTTCCCTCCTTAATGACATGATGTTCCCTGTCATGTGGCCTGGTATGGAAGACAATGTTATGGCGGATATTCGTCTGAGTACCCCCAATTGGACTTTGGATAATTCTAATCTTTTAAGTATGCCTGATGAACGACCGTTTAACGTTCAACAAGCAGTGCCTGTCCAGAATACGTTTGATAAAATGCTGACGGCTGCCACAAGGGAAGCAAACAATGGATCTCATTCTCTCAACACTCCACCTTAATTATCCCAATGTCATTATTGTAACTCCAGTTTGTGTAATTATTTTCTTTTTCATGTTACCTTTACATTCATTCCTTGTCTTTCTGTGTCATTTTCGCAAAGAAATCTGCTTCACCAAACCTCACTCCGTTTTTTGTCAAAGCTTGACAAAACAACTTCAAATAAAAATTTCGTATACCCACTCACTCCTTCATCCGTTGAGCGCCACGCCATGTCCATCTCACCTGAGAGGGAGGCAAAGCAATTTTGCCTTCCATGCTTTGTTGATATTTTTTGAGACTGACTCATGTGGCCAAGGGGAATCATTGTTGTCAACGATAAGCGGTTTGCCTTTGAATCTTCATGTGAAGTAGAGCGGGTGCTTCTCTTTTAAGCGTAGGGCCGGCCAGCCAAAAAAAAAAAAAAACGAGAACGCTATTGACATTGTGAAACCACGGTGACTCTATAAAGGGGATAACAATTGATGAATCAGTGTGGTAAAAAAAAAAAAAACTATTTGAGTCGCGGTCAGCGTTCTCAGCATCAATCTTTCCCTTCTTCCTTGTCTCATGTCACATCACTCATCTGCGCAAATGGCTGCAATGATGATGGTATCCATTGACGATCGCTTTTCCCATCATCGTACTTCCCCACCTCATCCTTTCACTCCCACTTCATACCCCAGTGATACGCATTTATTCTACGATCATAGCCCCTCCTCGACATTACTGCCGAACAAAGAATCAAGGTACACTGTCCCTTCGTCTAGCAAATCTGTACCCTGGTTGGATTTACTGTACAGACTAGAATCTGGTACTATGAATGCCAGTGATAGCAGTGGCACCAGTAGCGACAGTAGCCATCTCTCCGATCATCCGTTTGCTCAGTTTTCTGGTGCGAATGGTAGAAGCGCATGGACAAGCTCCGACTTGACGATGAGCGGCATCAAAAATGCTTCAAGAGCTGTGCATATACGCAACATTGCATCCCATGTCAACGAAAAAGCATTGTTGGAAGCCATTCAGGTAATACTTGGCAACCCTTATATGCACATGTTGATTATTCATTCAACATCACTACTCTCATGTTGCTTCCCGTACTCAATTTTTTTTTTTTTCAAAATAGATGAACGGTGACCTGAAGGCGATCTGGGCTGAACATCTACACACAAGGCATGAAATGATTGTGGTGTACTTTGATGTCCGAGACGCATATAGGCTAGTTCTCAAGGCTGCTTTAGCCATACAAGAAAGTGACCCGTTTTATGGAACTTGGGTGACTTACTGTACTGCCGAACAAATGTCAAAGATACACGGAATCAATATTCAAAAGAACAGTGAATTCATGGTTAGAGTTAGCGGACATGATTTATCACTTGCCACGGATATTCTGGCTCGCTTTGGTAGTCTCCAAAGTCTTTGTCCCAACCCCCTTTTCTATTCTGACCGACAGATATTTGTTGGAGAATACTTTGACGAACGTTCAGCCATCAAAGCAACCCAGGAACTGCATAACCACATTATTCAGGTAAGACACACAGCATTTAATCTTATTACAGTAATTCCACCAAACCACCACCATCTTATTTGTCGTTTTATGTCATGGTTCGGATCGGCTTGTCCTTTTTAGAATCTTCACTTTGAGTTTATAGATACACTCAACAATATTTCATTTGGATCGAGTAACCGAGCCTATGACATTGTTTGCGACAACAAGGTCTTACCTACTCCCATGGCTAATAAAGATGACCAATACCAGGAAAGGAGAACTGAATATGGTGCAAAGCAACAAGAAACCATCAATGCATTCCTACAACGACTGAAAACTTTCAAGCACATGGCCGATGTAAAATTAGAAGACGTCGTCGACACGCCACTTCCGGAAAGTGAAGATGATTCCGCTAAGTCTAAACCACCTGGCCGTACCACATCACCGACCATCAATAACGAAATTGACATCGACCGAATTCTCATGGGTGTGTAGCAGGCTGCGACGATCTAAGGTTGCTTTCTAATATTTGGTTCATCTTATTCTAATTTAATTTTTTGCACGATGCTAGGTTTGGATAAACGCACGACTTGCATGATTCGAAATATTCCGAACAAGGTACGTAAACCCTATGTCGGAGTGCACTAAGTTGGGTGGCATGGTACTAAGATAACAATACGCTCTCATTTCCACCAATGGTTTCTCTCCATATTAGTATACGCAGGTAAAGAAAATTTCTTGTACGATGCGTGCGGAAACAACAAACATGACTATCCAGGCTGGCTAACGTCTCGTTCTTTTAATAGCAAATGTTGATCGAATGCATTAACACCACGCACAACGGCGCATACGATTTCCTCTACCTCCGCATCGATTTTAAAAACAAGTGCAACGTCGGATATGCATTTATCAATTTTATTGAACTTCGGTAAGTTTCCATACAAAACATTTGGGAATAAAGACGAGCATTTAATCCAATCCTACTGTCAGATCGCTTGTTACTTTTGCACAACAGAGAGTGGGCAGAAAATGGTAAGATTTTTTTTTATAAAAAAAATAATCATTTCTGTCATCCACAACAGTATGGCTATACTAACTTTTTGACATAGGAATCGCTTCAATTCAGAGAAAAGATGTACCTTGTCATATGCCAATATACAGGGCAAAAAAGCGCTCGTCGAAAAATTTAGAAACTCAAGTGTCATGGACGAAGAAGCTAGCTACCAGCCTAAAATCTTTGTTTCAACTGGCGTGCACCGTGGTGAAGAAGAGCCTTTTCCTCAGCCGACGTTGCCTTCAGAACTCCGTAAACGCAAGCAACGCTTGACATCAAGTCACAGATCGTCCACTTTTCTGGATTACTACCGTCATAACGATACCAGCAACTCTGGTGACGACTGAGATAAGACCACCACCTCCCAACGCCATGTCGCAACTTTGTCGTTCACTGGCTATACCACTCGTATTTACCTTTTGCGTATATAGATTGATCTATTTCCTCCATTCTTTGCTTACATGATTAGCCAGCCAGTTATGGTTTTTCATACCTTTTTTTATACCGTCGTTGGGGTTGTTGTTTTTCTTAATATTCTTGCTGCTCAAAAAAGTTGATATCTTTGTTTGCATCTTTGTAAGTATGGTAATTTGCAAAATTAACTTTATAAGTACCAAAAAAAATATAATTCAAATGGCCGTAGCTGTTTCTGCTTTTTTTTATTTTCTCTTGCACTCCTATTTATTGACTAGTATACAACTCTTTGATGGCTGCTTGAGCGCTATCCCATCCTTTCCAAGTTTTACACTTGCCTTGCCATCGCCCTTTACCGCCACCCTTGAGACCGTCCAAATGCTGAGTGAGAATTTGCGTAGCCTTCTTGACCGAATCATCATCACTGCCAAGAACAATGATGGGTCCGCCAGCGGATGGGTCACCGCCAGCAAGGATGATGACCGCCCCGGCATTTTCTTCCAGCAATTTTTGCTCTTTTGCTCCGTTGGCGAGCAGGACAAGATAATCCATGTCGGCATCTTCTCGATGCACCATAGCATAGCGATTTTCCTTCACCTCTGTAACCAGCGTGGTAACGGCGTGGCCAGCGAGCTCCGCCATGAGCCGTTTGATGGTCTTAGCTTGAGTACGTTGCAGGGTTTGCAATCGGGTGATTTGAGGCACAAACGACTCCGGTCCACATGAGAGCAAGCCAGTCAACGATTTGCACGTCGTGTAGGAGGAGTCGAGTAGATCCAGCACACGGCGGCCGACTACAAAATACAGTCGCATGTTGTTACCGCGAATCTTCTCGGTGTGTAAAAACTTGATGGATTGAAGCTGGGCCAAGTTGTTGGCGTGGGTACCGCAGCATGGGTTTCGATCGAGGCCTTCAATTTCTATGGTGCGAATCACTCCTCCACGGTAATCACTAGGAAGGGAGTCGGGTCTATTGTCGTCGGCAGCGTTGTTCTCTGCGTGGGTGATGATTGGTACGCCAGAGAAGATGAGTGTGTTGATGGCATCCTCGGCTTGGCTGATTTGTTCTGCAGTTGGCAGACTGCCATTGTTAGGAGCGAGTTCCACATAGGAGATTTTGTCACCAAGGTTCCTATTTACCACGTCAAAGTTGAGTAAGCGGGCAGACAGAGAAACCACATACGGTATTATATTTTTTACCAAAGTACACTCACCAGCCGACGGTTTCAAACTTGTATGGGTCCTGTTCTAATACGGCACTGAGGAGATGTTGTCCAGTGTGCTGTTGAACGTGATCGAATCGTCTATCCCAATCCACCTTCAATGTGACTTCCTTATCTACCGCTACTGGCTCCTTGGTGAAGTGAATGTGCTGCAGTCCTCGACGCTGTACGTTGTGAACTTTGATATCATCGATAAAGCCCGTGTCGTTGGGTTGGCCACCTCCCTCTGGGAACAAGACTGAGGTAGTATGATTAGTAACATGGGGATGCCAATCCTACCCGATGTGGAGGCACCTACTGGTATCATGTAGTAAGACTTCGTAAAAGCCTTTCTTATCCGGCTTTTCCGAGCATCCGATACATTTCGTAGTGGCTGTTTTGAGAAATGTATCCTTCTGGCATGCCAAAGCTCCTACTGGAATTTGGTCTGGAATGTGTTGAGCGGGAGACATGTCAAAGGTACCAATCGACCGGAGCCAGAAAATCAAATAAAAAAAAAATTTGACGAAAGAGGAGTGTTAATTCGTTCAGTATGCAAAATTTACAAGGGGTGAGCTGCTAGTGGTATTATGGATCGTTTGTTAATATTATAATGGCTACTAATTGTCCTCTTCTTCTACGACTTCATACTCCTTGCCACGACAGTCGCGCTTGCACATTGGACACATGCTATTCAACGCAAGCCATTCGTGAAGACAGTCTTTGTGGAAATGGTGCTGACACCTACAATAGCATGGTGAGATATATGAATATATATATTTCATATCTTGCTGGAAGACAAACTTACCATAGTCTGCAAACAAGTTCATCCTGCTCATAGTTGGATAGACAAATAGCACATACGGCGTCTTCACTGCAGTCAAAGCTGATGGTTTTATGATCCCGCTTTGACTCAGGTTTCTCAATGTCATTGGGTTTAGCTTGACCAGCCTTTCGACGTAACATCCGGCGGAAGAATCCCACGCGTGGAGCAGCTTCCAGTCCCCTATTAGCGCTACTCCTGACAGATACGTGAGACTCAGCAATGCTATTAGTGTCCGCGGCATTGTCGGTAAACCGTAAAACTGGTATTTTTTGTATTTCTTCAGCTGTCGCCCCACCCACTTCGGAGGGTTCACCAACTTGCATGATTCGCATACCAACTGCTTGATAAAAAAGACTGGTCAGTGTGTTGTGCACAAGGTAGTTCCCATACGACGTTATACACATTACCCAGTACGCATGGTAAACAAAATATAGCAGCTGCGCAGAACAAAATAGGAATGGTGATCATGACATAGCCCAGAACCACCCATGTTAAAGTTACATAGAAGAGTACACTAGCAGTGTTTGCACAAGATGTGCTTCCGAATAAAAAGTAGTTGCCGATTACGAACCAGAAAGTTGCAAACAAGTCGAGCAACGATTTTGCACTGAAGAAAAAGAATATTCGTCCAAATTGAATTCAGTATGTTGACTTTCAATGTGAGCAAATGGTATATAGATGTAGTAGCTTACCGATCGACTCGGCCGCCAATGATATGACGGCGGGTGGTTCGAGATTGATGTTCTCCGGTCGTAGGAGGCGTGGTGGTAGGTGGAGCAGTAGGTGGTAGTATGGACGAGCTGTTGTCTATTTCCGTTGCCGGGGAAATAGGATGCACTGTCGTAGGAGCCTGCGTCTCTGCCGGGGCATTAGCGGTATTAGAACGTCTCCGTCGCGTTCTCCTCCTTCTTCGTGGATGTAAGTACTGGTACATGGAAAATGGAAAAGAGAGAAGCACTCTGATAGCATATACAATTAGGAAAATCTTGAGTGGTCGTTCGCAGGTACCGTCCCCGGATATTGCGACAGCTACAACGCTCGCAGCAATCTGAAATGAGGAAGAAAAATTAAGGGAGAAACCCCTCCGAACATGGTCAATGCTTTAATGTCTCCGAATGAATCAAGGAGACGTTTATGTATATAACGTCTCCCGCCATAGAAATAACCCGCTTTTTTGTTTCTTACCTGAATAATCGATATGGCCGTGGTAATAATCAGCAACACTTTGCTGGAGCTTGAGATATGCTGCCAGCGACTTCGTAGATAATTGACCCAATTCCACCGTACTGTGCGTGAAGTGGGATTAACACTTCTGGCGGTAATGGCAGCTGCATTAGCGGGAGTTAGCGATTCCAAAATGCCGCCGTTTTGTGTAGCCCTGCTATCTGCTGGGCTGTTATAAGCGTTCAAGTATTGTACAGCCGTTTGTGAGTTCACTTCTGGAGCAGACGATTGAGAGGAAGGGCCACTGGACCCGACAGTGGCAGCTTCAGATTCGGGCACAATATCCAGTACGCTGGATGTTGCATGGCCTGCCATTGCGTTATGTGGATGAGAAGCCAGCTGATATCGTAAGTTGGCTTGGGAAACTATGCGGCGGCTATCTCGAAATTTTTGGGACTTTTTTTTTGTTTGTGAGTCTAGGACCTTGTTGTTTTGGGCCAGCAGACACAATGTACTTTGCAAACGTTTCCTTACATGCCAAAGGATGTCAAAGCTTGTTCAAACGTCGTTCAATAGCAGGTAATTTTTCAAAGTAGTATGTATTTAAATAGCTTGTCGTCTTCGGTGTGCGGTTGATCGGACATTTTCCACTACTTTGGTATTATGCAAGAGCCTATATGAACAGCATGTTGCGCAGTGAATGATTTTTATTCATTGTATGATGAAATGAGACTATGACTTTATCTGGACAGAAATCTGAGTCTTATGCTATGGAGCATTTGAGGATAAATAATGTTACAACATTCGCTCAGCGTGCGATTTGATGATGTCTTTGGTTGTGGTGTCACTTGACAAGACGCTGTACCAAAAAGGGGTTTCGTGAGGTGGGTCGCCGATATGCTTAACACCATATTGGTTTGGCTCAGCAGATTCAGATGCTTGTCCTCCCCAAGCCCAGAAGGATGTACCAGTCATTTTACCTTGCTCAGCAAGTTCTTCAGCAACCTTAAAAATCGTAGCAAAATACTCGTCTCTGTGTGTGGTGGTTGTTTTTTCGCTGTATTTAGCTCCGAGATGAGCATCGCGTGCCATACCAAACTCTTCCATGATATGTGGTTTGCCTAGCTCTTGAGCCCAATTTGTCACCTTGTGTATGAATTCAGTGACAGCCTGTTTGGTCTTTTCTAAACTGGCCGTCGTCTTGTCCTCTGGGTCGTAAATTTCCCAGTTCTCACACCAGAAGTGACTGGTACAGAAATCAATATTGGAGCTGGCATGGGAGTTGGTGAAGTCTACATGATCGTATTTTGTCTCAATACCAGAGGTGATGAGTTGTGAAACTCCCAGATTGCGAATATACCCTGCCACATCATCTACCCACCAAGCAGGTGGGAATTGGGGCTCATTGCATAGCTCCCAAGCCAAAATGGACGAGTCTTCGCTATACAGTGTACCGTTGATGGTATTACGACGGCTGACAATGGTCTTGATATTATCCTTAAACATGGTGTCGATCTTTCCTCGGATGGTTTCGTCGTTATAGAAGCGGCAACCGTATTTAGCGAAATCATCAAATGATCCAGCAGTCGTGTAAGCTTTGGCAACAGGATCCCATGAAGGTGGATACTGGACCTCCTTGTCGTCGGAAGCCCAAGCAACGTATTGAGCAAATCTTAAGTGGTAGAAAACATCAACTTTAGACTCTGCCTCCAACATCAATAGCATACACTTCAGTTAACTTACCCTCCACTCCAGTGCCATTGGTTGGTCAATGTCACTAATCATCAAAATATGTACTCCGAAAGTTAGACACCGGTGTTGAAAGCTGTTTTCCCATTCAAACGCCTCAAAATACATACCGATAGCAGTAAAGCCGCGCTTAGCCAAGGCATCCAAAAAGTAATCCAGTCCGCGGAAGATCTCTTCGTTGTATTCACCAGGCTTGGTCATCAAGCATGGCTTCATACGGAAGGGTTCGTCTCCTTCACCTTCGGAAGAAGCCATAATGCGCAACATATTGACACCTAAGCTCTTCAATTCATCCAATTCGGCGTCCAAGCGCTTGCGGTCACCTCCCCATTCTATCAGTCGTAAGCGTGTCCGTCAGTCTCAGATTGGTACAGGCAAACATCTGTTTTCGATCTATACTATACCTTCGATTGCGCCCATGTTGATGCCGTGCCAGAAATTGGTGCCAACCACTCGGAAGGGCTTGCCGTCACGTACAAGCGTTGTACCATCGACCTTGACAAAGTTTGTTGAAGACATATGGGTAGTGCTTGGTAATAATATGCTATGGAAAAGAATAGGTACCGCTCTCCAAACTCGCCTTTTATACTCAGAGAGAGGAAATGAACCCCCATTACCTGGAAACCTTAATATTTCATGTTTCCAGATATCATTGTGCTAATACTAGCGTTCTGAACCACGCGGGACAATCAATAGTAATGGATTTCCGCGGAATCAAGAATGGAGCCACGCTGGATGGGGTCCGTGACAGTGGCCGCCACCTCTTGTGTCGCCCCACAATTTTCCATATCAAGTACATCGGTCGCACCGCACTCTCTACGGCTGGAACGGTAAACTTTAAGACAGCGAATGAAAAATTAACAGAGGGGAGGGAAACCAGACAGTTGGCTACCGAGGTATAGCTTTAACTTTCCGTTTCATTCTCAGTGCCTTGGACCATTGACTTTGCATCAAGATAATGTACAATGGAAAATTGCACTTGTTAGTCACAAAGTAGCTTTTGTCTGATTTTGTGGTCATAATTTCAATGAGCAATTTTGCTTTTTTTTTGTTTTCAGTTATACTGATTTCATTGGGCAGATTTATCACACTGTTCAGTTTACAAAACGGCAGCGGTAGTTTGTGTTCATGGGTTAACTTTATAAAAGCGCTTCATATTATATACAATTCCATTATTGGAAGCTAGATATCAATCATACAAAAGTGATGATCTTTTTTACTTGGCCAACTCCTTGGCGATTTCCTCCTCTACACGACGGCCGTAATCAGGATGGGCACGCTTGAAGTGACCGATTTGCTTGGTACGAATGTACTCTTTGCACTGTCCAAGATGGATGGCAATGTTATGGACCAAGTGTTCTCTGTCTGTCTCAGACATGACCTTCCAAAGTTCACCAGCTTGATAAAAGTCGATGTCTTCCTTGATAGGCTTGACATAGGTTCCAGTGATACCGTAGACCTTCTCGGGAACATGAGTGAATGATTTGGTAGGGTTGTTCTGCACCAGAGTCTTTGGTGGGTGCTCCTCCAAGGTGCTGTCGGGGTAGTTGGGACGGCCACCGGGGTTGTCGAAGGCCATATGACCAGCGCGTTGGTGGTTAACAACTGGGGCAACGGGACGGTTGATGGGTAGTTGCTGGTAGTTAACACCAAGACGATGTCTGTGAGTGTCAGGGTAGCTGAAAAGACGTCCTTGCAACATCTTATCGGGGGTGACATCAAGGCCGGGAACAAGGTGAGAAGGTGAGAAAGCAGATTGTTCGACTTCACAGAAGTAGTTGTCAGGGTTCTTGTTCAAGATGAAGCGACCAATGGGGTGGAGTGGGTAGTTCTTCTTGGACCAAACCTTGGTGATATCGAAGATATCAAAAGGCATCTTATCCTTGTCTTCGGGTTCCATGATCTGAATGGACACAGTCCATTCGGGGTAGTCACCCTTCTCGATGTGTTCAAACAAGTCCTGGGTCAAATAGTCGGGGTTTTCACCACCAATCTTGACAGCTTCCTCAATGGTGAAGTTTTCTTTGCCTTGCTTGCTTGTGCAGTGAAATTTAACGTACTTGAACTTTCCATCGGAGTTGACCATCTTGAGAGTGTGGCCATAGAAAGCATCCATCTTGCGAAGGGAAGCGGGAGTACCACGGTCAGAGAAAAGAATGGTAACCTGATGAGTGGATTCTGGATTTTGGGAAAGGAAGTCCCAGAAAATATTGGGATCCTTCAAGTTGGTGCGAGGGTCTCTCTTTTGTGTGTGAATGAAGTCGGGGAACTTGATAGCATCACGGATGAAGAAGACTGGGGTATTGTTCATGACCCAATCACAGTTTCCCTCTTCGGTGTAGAATTTGACAGCGAATCCTCGAGGATCGCGAGCAGTATCGGCTGAGCTGTTAATGAAAAATAAAAAGGCGACGTCAATGACTGTCCATGACGATGCGCAATGACCACATTAGTGTAACCAATTAATCAACGTACCCAGATTCACCGCCAACAGTTGAGATACGGGCAAAGCAAGGAGTTCTCTTGCCAATACCAGTCAAGAACTTTGCGCAGGTAAGGTGAGAGATGTCGTGAGTTACTTCATAGTAGCCGTGGGCACCGGCAGCTTTGGCTGTTAGGATAAAATTAATAGACGTGTTTAGCCATTCAAGCCGTACAACGAACGCATCAATTGACTATTGAGCAAAGTACTGACCATGTACAACACGTTCGGGGATACGTTCACGATCGAAGTGAGCAAGCTTGTCGATCAAATTGAAGTCCTGGATCAAAGTTGGTCCGTCTTCTCCAACAGTCAAGGAGGCATTTTCGTTGACTGGAGCTCCATTGGAAGCGGTGACAGTATCGTTAGGAGCCATAGATGTTCTATAACTTTAAAGTGGGGAGAGAAAAGTAATATTCGTATATCATCGTTGGTTTCTCAGGGTTTATATACCACTTTTCGTTCGAGAATTGATGGCGTCACCATATCTTTGGCTCAGGCAATGGGCCACTGCTGGCACTTCCTCCAATCAGGCAATCAGTGTTAAGCTTACTCAGCTTACCTTGTTAGGGCTCTGAGAAAAAAACTAATGATTTCACCATATTGAATAAGCTCACTTCCCACCCCTACACCACATGCTTAATAACCGAACAGCCCTTGTGTTCAGCTTGGGGCAGTGTATGTGAGGATCTTAAAATGCCTAGGCTATATATTTTTCCCCAGCCTATTCTTTCGACCCCTACTATTTATGTTTAAATTTGTACTTCTTTTGATATTTTCAATCATTGCTCAAACAGTTATGTCTATCTGTTTTGAAACAGATATTGTTAGGGTTGCAGTATCAAAGACTGGTATATTTTCTAATGCAACTAGACAGATTGACTTCTTCAAGATGACAAGGAATTCACAGCCAGCAGACGTGGCAAAGTATTACAGAGGGGATGTTTCTGAATTTGTTTCAGCTATCAATAGAGAAGACTCTACACAAACCATGCGCGTTAAATATCTTCCAACTTCTGCTTATGCAACAATTCCGCCGAACATAACCTTTAGTATGCATTTAAAGCCACTAGAAGAGTTGCCGGAATACTTCCGGAAGCACATTAAGAATGCTGAGATGGCAAAATAAACTTCCATGTATCTTTTTTCTGTCATCAATATTGCAAACACTGAGATAGCATCTCATAGAACATTGAAGTTGTGACGGAATCGTAGCGTTGATGAGATCATACGCGCAGAATCGAAAGGTTCAATTATCATCGAGCCCGACGCTATCTATGTCATAGAAGTATGTCATAGAAGTAGAAAACGTGGTTCTCAGTAACAATTAACAGCTTCTTTTTTATTCGATGGGCGAAAATTGAGAACCCGATCGATCGATTTTGATGCTGTGAGATTTTTATCGGCCGGTGTGTTGGAAGACTAGTTCAGGCAATCATGACGCGATTCAACGCTTGTATAGATTTACACAACGGCCAAGTCAAGCAGATCGTTGGTGGATCCTTGACAGATACCGATCCAGATTCACTGCGTACTAATTTTGTGTCAAAGTAAAATTCCCTCGCGATTTTCTGATTCTAAACCAAACGTCAAAACGTAGTAACACCATAATGTTGCGTTGAAAAGAGAATCCCCCGCATACTACGGGCAACTGTACAAGAAGCACAATATAACCAGAGCACATGTGATAAAGCTCGGACCTAACAACGATGCTGCTGCAATAGAAGCACTTGCTTCATGGCCAGGTATTTAGTGCTTTTCTTTTCGGATGCTTATCACTAAACCAACGTGGAAGTGCCATTATTGACGGGCCACTCTATAGGCGGTTTACAGGTCGGAGGAGGAATCTCTGTAGAGAATGCGCAGGAATGGATTGATTTGGGTGCAAATAAGGTTGGGGATCTTGTCTGTATACTCGGAAAAGTCAAACCATTGTTAATTTCCATATCGAAATCTACAGGTCATCATTACCAGTTATCTCTTCCCCGATGCTAAATTTTCACTGGACCGCTTGAAGCGATTATCTGAAACTGTTGGAAAAGAAAAACTTGTGGTCGATGTGAGGTAGGTTTGATTGTATGGGTATAGCGATCATAGGAGTTCCTAACAATTGACATTTTCATAAATTAGCTGTAGACGGAAGGATAACAAGTGGATAGTGGCCATGAACAAGTGGCAAACTATGACAGACATGGAAGTGAACAAAGGTGTGTAGTGCTTTGTCGTATAGCAAGGCGATCGTATGTACATGAACTAATATCATGGCCAGAAACATTGGATATGCTATCACAATATTGCAGGTAAAGATTCATTCTACTGTCAATATTGCAAAGTGGGACTTTCCAAATCTGATTCGACTGTTAGTGAATTTCTAGTACACGCTGCCGATGTGGAGGGTTTGTGCAAAGGGATAGACCAAGAGCTTGTTCGCAGTATGTTTCACATTTTAGTATTGTGCGCGTAGCTGCATGAATTTAACCCTTGTCTTCCATAGAGCTGGGTGAATGGGTCACGATTCCAACAACCTATGCAGGTGGGGGTAACAGTAAGTACATTCTGGTCACACATACATATTGAGGTATACATGGTTTAATGCATTGTTTATGCAGACATCAGCGATCTTGAATTAGTTGATCGTTTGAGCAACGGCAAAGTAGACCTTACATTCGGAAGGTAAGGTACCATTAAGAGTTGAATCAAAGAGTACAATTGCTCACAATGGATACAGTGCTTTAGACATTTTCGGTGGCTCCAGTGTCAAGTTTGATGACTGCGTAGAGTGGAATTCTAAGCATTAACGAGAACTGACAAAATGTTCACCCCATGCTATTATTCATCAGTTCGGACTTTGCAGTTATATCTTCGACGCATTGTCGTTCAAATGAACGCGTTATAGACAACCCCCCCCCTTACCATCTGGCCCATCCAGCCTACTCCATATTCTTCGCTACCAGAGTGGAATACAGTTTTCAATCATTCAAATTTGGGGAGGAATAGCGCGCGGATTTAATTTTTTTGTTTTTGGGTTGAGAAGAAAAGTCTGGGAAGATGGTAACAGATAAACAACGAAATGAAACAAAGGGAAAAAGATCGAAGACCAATCTGGAAGAAGGTCGATAAGGTCTACAGGGATATCAATTACTATAGCTATTCAATCAAGTACAATAACCGTTACGAAATACAAGATAAAATAATCCGTGGACGGAAGACAGTTGGGGAGAGAAAAATATGGATTTCATGGAACCATACGAGAAAGGGCGGCTGAATAAAAAAAAAGTGGGGAGGAGACTTGGGGGGATAGAAAGAAATGGGTGACAAAAGACAAGCAAAAACCGCTCTAAATTATTTCTTGGGATGGTACACATAACAAGATAATCCAGAACAACGCTCCTGTCGATACTGTAAGTGAGAAAAAAATATATAATGTTTCTATGAATCGGCGGCATCGAATGTGCAAGTGGTGCCATATGTTTTGCCCTTGATCACAGCTTCCACGCGCAACTCAACTTCTCCAAAGTACATTTTGATAGATAAATCGACCTTCTCGCCTTCGCGGACTCCCGTCAAAGCTGGCATGGGAATGGTGAAATTTGCGACCTTGCGAACACCAGGGCTAAGGGTATAGCGAGGCTGATCTTCAGTATCAGCTGCATATAGAGTGCAAGTTGTGTGATGCGGATAATAAGCAAAGAAATCCTTTGATACGCAGTTGTCGATGTCTAAAAGTGAAAAGCATGGGAAATTAGTTTATACGGTTCGCTTAGCAAAAGGAAGCCATGCAGATGAATGAATCATACCGAGTGGAACACCACGTTTTACATAAACGGAAAACCGGTTATCACATCTGGAAGAGACAAATGAAGTTAAGGTTAGTATTGGATGTAATCAAAAAAGAACGGCTGCCCTGTGATTCTTACCGAACACTGCCATCAGCGCGTACAATTCTGTAGCTTGGCGGGTCAACACCTTCTTCAAAAGTAGTGGTGGTGTCGATACCATACCAGTATCTTGGAATACGGGTGGTAACAATTCTGGGGTTGAGGCCAAAGTAAACAGCACCACGTACAACAGCAAGCTCTCCTCTAGGTGGAACAGCCACCAGACCAACACGAGCACCAAATTCTTGCTGAACGCGTTCGAATAGATAGTTTGAAGAGCCAAACCCACCAACCAAAAAGATGGCCTGCATCGTCTGAGCCTTGACCAATTGTTCTTCAATTAAAGCCAACACATCGCGGATGACTGGTTCGAAAACTTCTGTTTTCAATTCTTGAGCAGACACAACAAGGGTACCATCTTCCAAACCAATGGCGGGATTATTGAGGGAATCTAGGTTCATGGCAGCTGGAAGTTGTATAAATTGGTCGTCTACTCCATCAAATTGTGGTTTGATAAGGTCTACAAAGGTATCCATCATAGTTTCGAAGGCACTAGCAGGAATGGTGGAAAGGTATTCCTTGAACTTCTTCTTCAAGAGTTTGCGCATACGGCGATCCAAAAATACTGATCCACAAGATTGACCATGACCTTTTGTGCATTCCTTGAGTTTACGACCAAAGCGGCCTTCTTCGATCTCAAAAACGATTAAATCGACAGTACCACCTGCAAATACACAGAGTCATTCCATTAATTAAAGTGCCCATATTTAGGTGATTTCTGAATCAGATTCAAAAAATTATTTTACCTCCAGCATCGCAAATCATGAAACGATCTCCATGTCTCAAGTTGAACTGCTCACATTTCTTTTCACAGTACAAGGCAGCAGCTTCTGGTTCGGAAATGAGCATAAGGCGATCACGGTGATCGCTGGCATCAATAAGACCAGCTTTGATAGCAGCTTCACGCATAGCGGCTTTCGCACGATCGCTCCACATGGCTGGTACCGTCAGGCAGTATCTGAACTGATGCTGGCCATAGTTCTTGGCAAAACCCTTCTTCAGTTCCGAGACAACATGCCCATGAAAAGCGTTGAGGTAATCGGCAATAGCATCGACGATAGTCAAACCGTTGGGCAAAGGAGGTAAGTCCTTGGCAATATTTTCATCCAAGTAAAGCTTGTATTGCTTTAGTAGCACAGAGTTCCGCGCGATTGGGCGTTGCATCTCTAGCCTTGCTGCATTTCCCCACTGTGTCATTTGCTTGGAATTGCCTTGGTAAAAGTTCAATGTAGGGGTCTAACAATAAGAAATGACGGGTGTTTAGTGGATCGGGAGGGCAAATAACGGCAATGGGGTACGGTAATTCGTTGCAGCAGGCATGTGCTAGAATATCGAGAAAATGCTTCAAAAGCTTAATACCTTGGGGTAAACGTTTGAGTGCTGCTTGGGCCTGTATCGTCATAGATAGGGGGCAAAGGTTAATCTCGGGTAGCAGAGCCATTATTCGGACAAGGTGAAATGACCCGCTCATGAGGCGATGCAGTATTTCTTCTTTACAGAAAAATAATACTGCCGCGAGCACAATTTAGTCAAAGAGATACTTTACCATCGAACAATATCAATAACTTCGTCATTCTGTACAAAGGCATAGGAACAGCCGGAGTATGTGGTACCTGTTTCCCAAGTGTGTTAGAACATCTCGGGTTGTAAACATTGAAATGCGAAGAATTTTCTTACCGAAATCGATACCAATGACAACGGGATAGTCTTTGAGATTGAAAGGCTTTGGACTTGTCGCTGACATATATTGGAGTCTATGTAGGGAATGTGGACAATAACCTTTACAGATGAAACAACAACAGTAAAGATCTGGTAATTGGCCAGAGAGAGAGAAAAAAGGCTCAGGGTTTGCTGAGAGAGAAAAAGAATTGGACCACAGCCACTCCTTGGGCTGGTACAGCGTTTACTCGGCGAGCGGTGTTCAAAAAATGGCTCCAAGCACTCCTCGCATACGAAGCTCATCGTCACTGTGACCCACCAACCACACTAGCTAGTATGCGTAAAACATTCATAAACGTCGGTAATGATCGTTTGTATTACTCATGATTTGGAGTTATGGGTTACGACAAACCAACACATAACTCGAAATTTTTAATTTTTTGGTTTAGGCACTGGATCAACACAAAATTGATTGACAGCCACAGGATAAGCTGAATCAGCCATACTGCTGCTGTGAATGGAACATCGAAGGTCGAGATACTTCGTTTGGCTGGAAAATGAATAGAAGTCAATTATATGACGCAATGACTACCTGTTTAAGGCATGACCAGATGGTAATACCTTCCGCTCCTACCAATACAAGTATCCAGGAATACGGAACTCCCGACCATTTCATTTTATATCCTGTATTTTATTCAATCCACCAAAGGTTTTCTTAAAACATCACTCCATGCGATTCGGAAGAAAACAACCTGAAGTGCCCATCATCTTGCCTGCAAAAGATGCCAAGGTACTTGCACAGTACAAGAGCAGAGTTGAAGTATTTGACCGCATGTTTAAATGCTGCTGCTGTTGGATCGGCTGGGACATGCTTCTTGGTAAGTATCTAGTAACACTACCCATAAAACTGCGAAGAAACAGTACTAAGTCTGTAAAATTAGATTTGATACCCGTGCTTGGCAAGACTATCTCGCTGTTCTTTGCCATTGCTTTGTATCGCTTGGCATGTACAGCTAATATTTCACATGAGGTCAAGTCGCAGATGCGATGGCACACAACGGTGAATTTTGTGGTAAGTTGTGGTAGTAAGAGGTGGAATGGAGGAGAATGTTGTATTAAACTTTTCCTTTGAATAGATCGGGCTGATACCCATAGTTGGCTTAGTGTTTGACATACTTTACCAGGCAAACGCGAAGAACTTGAGAATTCTCGAGCAATTTTTATATAATCGAGCAAGAACCAACTCTGCTCAGCCACTAGATGCAAGCGTTGCGCCCTCCAAACATGTTTCGATAGAACCAACCCTCGTCTGATCATGCTGTACTCATCACCTTATATATGACCATTTAATTTTTTTTTTGAAAAGATAAAAGTACAGGGCTCTATTCAATAAAATTTCCACTGAAAGATAAACTGAACATCGGACTCACTGCTGTATTTCGGTACGCCATTCCTTTGACTTTGTCTTTGTATGTTTAAGGAAAACCGACCAACTTCTTTGGTTGTGGCGCTTAACTCGCCGTTCTTTTTGTCAAAAAAAGATCATGAGACACGGGGTGAGGGATGCAAGCTGTCCAAAAAACAGTATAGCAATTTCGTTTGGGCAACTGGTGAGAAAAATTGTCAGGCCACATGTCATCCTTTCTCGAATTATATGGGGTAGGTCTGCAGCAGAAGTTTCCTCTCTTTCCTGATCTCGTTTTCCAAAGCATACCTTTTGATAAATGGCAGAAATTGAAAACCACAGACCACAAAGGAACTCTATTCGTTTCGACGATGGGACCGACTTTAGAACCTTGGCCTCACTTGATGGATCTACCATTAATGATGTTCCACATAATTCTAATAGGCGGAGAAGTATTGACGCGTAAGGACCATTACCGAGAAATTTTTGTTTCATTTCTCGGTACGATAAACTAACTCTTTCTATAGTCATTTGCGTCGCAAAATCCTTATAGCCTATGACAACAGCGAGTTCAGTCAAAAAATGTTTGAGTGGTCGTTGGCCCAAGTATTGCGCTCTGACAACGATCATGTTGTTTTGGCTACTGTTTTGGATGTCCAGGAGTCCACATACTTTCATCGTAATTGGGGTGCTGACTCAAATGCAGGTAACGTTAACACACTATAAATTTGTGGTTTTCGATCCTTTTAATGATGTCTTACTTGTGCAGGATTTCGAGGATCGGCACGAAGATTGTCTATTTCAGAGTCTGATCAAGCCACGCTCAAATTGAAGCCTCTAGTCGAACGTCTGGTCCAGCGTGGGGTGGGTGCTGACTGATTTTGGCTTGGCGTGTGCTCAGCATTTACTCATACCATATTTTTTTTTTTTATTAAAAAAAAAAAGATGACTGCTCAAATCCATATCCTCAAAGGCGATCCAAAGCATGAAATTGTAAGACTTTCCAATGAGATCGGTGCAGATATGGTTGTCATCGGATCGAGAGGCCTCGGTGCCGTTAAGCGACTTACCATGGGCAGCGTATCTGATTGTAAGTGATTCCAAGCTATGTAATTTGAGATGCAAGCTCTAACACATGTTTTCCTCACATCCTATAGTCTGTGTCCGTAATGCTGAATGTCCAGTTGTCGTCGTAAGGGAAAAGGCTCTCGATTTAACACTAAGTCGATCGATGTCTCGTCGTCAATCGCAGTAAAACAAATATGTGCCATCGATGATGTGTGCATAGTCACCTCAGAATGAGGTTGTACAGTTGGTTGGTTACGTCCATTCCAGCCTAACTATCATTCCAACACAATATCCTAGTAGCTTATTTTTTCCAATAGCCAAATCAGTATACTCATATATTCCATATTTTCATATTAAATTTGTCTTAGCCTAAGCGATCGATGACTGCAGACGTGCCGTGGTAATAATTCTGGGTTTGCAGTTCCGGATTTCATGCTTACATTTTCATTCGACCAGACTCATAAGCAGTTGGCGCTGAAAAGATCTTCTGCATTTATTGCCTCCCAGAATATAAATAAGCTCAGTTTTCCACTTTCCAACTTATTTTACACAATTTTATTTTTTATCAAATGGACCGCAAGATTCCTGCAAACGAAGTCATTGAACAACTTGGCCGTGGTACCGAAACCAACCTTGGTAGCCAAACCTCTGGTATGAGTAGTGACACTTCCCACCATCTGTTCAGCGGTGCTGGTGTCATGGAAGGTGCCGGTGATAACGGGATTAAATACTCTGGTAACCAGCAACGACGTACCAGCATGGGTTTTGGTAATGATGGCTACGGAGGTACTTCGTTCCAGAAGTTAGATCAACACAGACGAAGTTCTTTGGACAAGGCTCAAGAATTCCAACAGCAATACGCAAAGGATAGCCTGGCTGATACGTTCAAGTCATGGTTTAACAAATGATAAAAAGTGCTACTGAAAAAGAATTGACCGCATATTGTTTCTTATGTCCATTCAGCATTATGTGTTATGATTTTTATTACTGTAAATAAAACGCTGCCTGCTCCCCCCGTACAATTTTTCCATCGATGTGTCTCCATTTTCTGAGTGTCATACGTAGGGACTAAAGCACTGTTTGCTACAACAATATAAGCGTGATGATACGCAGCTTCAGCATGTAACAGTCCTTGTCGTGTTTTTCAAGGTATGCAGATTTTTAGTATTGCAAAATCATTGTGACGAAAGCTGAACCTTTGGGCTGAAGCGCCAAAAATTTGGTTCAATTCATGCGCTCGGCTGACTCCCACACACACTCGTACAGCGCCATATTGTGCATTTTTGTCTAAACATTTAGACTCTCGGATGACGAATATTGCTTTACTCTTCTCCTACTTGTTTTTTTTTTCTTATACGCACAAGCCCATACAGTGTCAAGCAAATTTTCTTCCTGATTAAGAGCCAAAATATGTTAAGACGGATTGTTGCAAGAGATTTAGCATCAGTTTATAGGCAAACATGGTGTTTACAGCGGACTACAGTATCAGCAAATCGAGCCTATGCAAGACCTTTCCCAAGGACAGTGTCTCCACTTTCAATGCAAAGAAAGTTTTTCCTCACCAATCAACCAGCCGAGCGTTCTGTCAGTGCGTCGGCGCAAGAGGACCAAAAGAGGAGTGAAAGCTCAGTCTCAGAGCTGGGAAGTGATGTGGTAAGTTGACATGGAGTGAACAGGACGTTATACTCTGTTTTTCACTTTGTTGATTTTCACTCATTTTTCTACAATGAAAAGAAAACGGTCGTGTCCGATTTTACAGACGTCCCGAAGCCTGCTATGTTCTTTGGCTTTCTGGGTGTCTTACCATGCATGGCAGCAAGTGTGATGAGCGTTTATTATGCAGACTCTCCCGAGCTTTTATCTTTTATCGAGCCAGTGCAAGTGGGCATTGGAGCTTGTATATTGTCGTGGCTGGGAGCTGTCCACTGGGGTTTGGAAATGGCCAAATACAATGGTAAAGTGGATGTCCGATTAATAACCCAATATGCTGCCGTTGGCAATTGATTGTCGTTTTTTCCTGATCCAGGTTCTACGGGATTCGCACGTTATTCTTATGGCGTCATTCCTCCACTTCTTGCCTGGCCGACGCTGTTCTTCCCAACGGACGTTGCACTCCTATCTCAAAGCTTTGGTTATGTGTTTCTCCTGTATACTGATGTCAAGGCAGCTGGCCGAGGATGGACTCCAAGATGGTATCCCTTTTTAAGGTATTGGCTTACTTGGATCGCTGGTGGATCAATTTGGATTTCCCTTATAGGAAAGGATTGGCGACGTCGAGGAAATCCTACCAAGCGTGTTAAGGATGACATGGCTGCTGAATAAAACCAATAACTGTGTCCTGCATTATTCAAAAGCAATAAAAATATGGCGGGAAACATTTCATGATCGATGCTCAAAAGGTTGGGACTATTTGGCAATACTGTACTTTTTCAATTGAAACGCCATACGAATTGCTAGAATGACAATCGACAAGTGTTGCAATTGCGTGCGATGATGTATGTTTTGAGGAGAGTGTGCTTAAGCACCCTTATTTGTTTACCCCAGGAAATAGGAATACTTATGAACAAGCCGTTCTAACGCTTTCCTGTCTATCCACCATTACGTTTCTGAACCAGCGAGATTGATATTTATTTACTATTTGACATTTAAATGAAAAAAATGCTACGACCTATCCTATGACGCCGCCTGATCGTCCGCAACAGCTTTCAATTCTTCATTCAAGATCTTGTTCATGGTAAACATATGTACACGGTCAATCTTGAAGACAGCCTTCATGGTATCGTCACAAAAAATACTCCTTCTGTCACTTGGGTCTTGCAGATCCTTTTCCTTTATATACTCCCAAATTCGCTTCACAATCGTTGGTCGGGGTAACTATAAGTAATACCAGGATTAACGTCCATCCGTCGCATCATTGCAGACGTCTTTGAATAAAAAATTACCTCATCCTGTTCACATCTTGTCAATGTCTGGATCGCTGGACTCAGCTTGAGAGGTTTCATAAACCCATTATTTGGTGCACCACGCCCAGTCGATGAAGGATTTCGTGTCTTCTTCTTTTTCGCTGGTTTTGCATCGTCTGTCTTGGATTTTGACGAGGCTGCTTTCCGCTTGGCTGGGCTGGGCTTCATAACATATGCTTCGTACTCTTCATTCTTATCCCTTGGTTTCGTGCTGTTGCTCTTTTGACTAACTAGCGGCTGATCGTCGGAACTTTCCTCTTCGTCTGCTTGCATGGCTTCGTAGATCTCGATGATGAGAGCATCGATTTCTTTCTTTTTGTCGTTGTATGAACAGCCATTGATGGCTTCCAGCTTCTTTCTTACAGACTTGGCACTGACAGTGGCCATGTCGGAATCCTTTAGGATATCTATAGCAACATATTATGGTTAGAGACTAGGTTTCTGAGTATCACCAATACCCTTGACAACACAAGTCAGCGGCATGTTCCATAATCTGGTCCTTCATTGTGTACAATAGCCAACAGAGAGCATGAAATTCATTATGCTTTACCTCGAATTGCTGGTTTCAATTCTTGTACCATTGTTGGCTCGATGGGACAGAGGTGGAAATGGTTTGAGATCGTGTGCTTGAAGTGTGGGTATGTGACTGGGAAATTTCCTTCGATGCTTGGAGGATTGGAAATGTGCCAAAAGTGGGAATGCAAAATTGATTTGGGAAGGTGTAGCCAAGCTATCTGGCATATCGTTCACCTTGAAAGCAGCTGATTTCTATTCATCTAGTAAGCATCTAGATAGTCACTGAAAGTCAATGTGATAGAAGTGTTCTTCATCGGCTACAGATATTGGCCAATGCTAACTTGCATGAAAGTCCTTGCTCTTTTTTCTGATCAAGGGGCATACATCGCTGCCACTGAGTAAACTGATGGAAGGTATGCATTCTCTTGATGTAATCAGTAAAAGCATCTGATGGATTAGTTGCATCCGATATATCATCTCTTCTTCGTGTGGACCTAAATTTATGCCAATCTCGCTTGCAGGATATTTTCTTGAGTTCAGGTTCCGCAAATCAGGATGCGCAGCGTGGATGAGGGTTTGTCGTCAGTCCAAATAACTTCAAATACGACGAATTTTGCAAAACAGCTATATGAAAACAATTAGACGAAGGAACGTATAAATTTAAATAGACTTCGTGTAATATGAACAATTATGAACATCGTTGCGTTGCATGAAAGAAATACAAAGGTAAGGTAGTTGGGGCATACCTGGTAATTGGTGTGACGGTGCAAAAGAATTTCCAGCAAGCTGAAAAGGCTGCTGCTCCCGCTGCAACTGATCTGATCACCGCCATTCCTTCCTCATGTCGACTCAAGCAGCAGTTTTCGCGTTCCTGTTTCCAGGTAACGCGATGGTCAATTCGCTGCTAGCTACGGCATACATCTCCATCTTCCCAAATTTGCTTCTATACTTCGTTCCCCCGGATATCGATACCTCATCTCTCAATACCCTTGTCAGTTTTGCAGTTGGTAAGTGTTGCAGGAACCTCAGCCCCTGACTGTAGTCATTGTTTCATACAGCACACACATTATAGCGATATATAGGGTAGAGCGGTGAATGAGAAAAACGAATACCCTGGTGTGCTTCTACACTGAAAAGCTTGGGTTAGTATGTAAATTAACTCAGATATTGCATTTTAGGTGGCCTTCTAGGTGATGTATTTCTTCATCTACTCCCCCACGCCTTCCTTGGCGAACACCACGATGAACATGTCGAAATCCACTATGATGAACATAAGAACGTCCTTGTTGGTCTTGGTATCTTTGCTGGCTTGTTTTTCTTCTTCGTTATGGACAAATCAATGCGTGTATTTGCTGGCGGAAGCGGCCATGATCACTCTCACTCACATGCACACAAGAAGGATGACGATGCTCACGCTCACTCAAATGATGTACACCACCACGACCATTCAGAATTGAGAGCTCGCAATGGTGGTAAAGAAACTAAGGAGACCACCGATGCTGTTGCTGCCACTACCTCTATAGATTCCGGTATCAAACTCAGCGCCTACCTCAATCTGTTCGCTGATTTCACTCACAACTTTACCGATGGCTTGGCCATGTCCGCTTCATTCTATGCCTCACCCAGCGTTGGAGCCACTACTGCCGTCGCTGTCTTCTTCCATGAGATCCCTCACGAAGTGGGAGATTATGCTATTCTGATCCAATCTGGATTCTCTAAACAAAAAGCTATGATGGCTCAGTTCACAACCGCCATCGGTGCCTTCCTAGGAACCATTGCTGGTATTGCCATTGAGGAATTCACAAGATCTGGATCGGATGTTACTGAAAAATTGGCCTTGTCGCATGCTGGTATCCTTGGAACCGATCTTGGATGGGGTGATCTAGTTATTCCTTTCACTGCTGGTGGTTTCATGTACATTGCTACCGTTGGTGTTATTCCTGAATTGCTCGAAGTGACCAAAAATGTGAAGAAAGATTTCCGTCAAGCTCTCTCGGAATTCGCCGCCATGCTCGTTGGTTTAGCAATGATGACAGTTATTGCCTGGAACGAAGCATCAGCATAGATGTATTTAAAAAAATAAAAAAAACAGAGTCACCGTTTTTATTTTATAATGTAAAATGACGACACATTTTTGCTTGTATAGTTTGTATTATAATCTACCCTACCACCGTTGAGCTGGCAATTGTTTACGCTACAAAATTTCGGTGGTAGCTATCACGTCAAAGCCCTTCTTTACCCCCACTCTTCTTTGGTCTACAATGGCTCTCACCTTCAAGTCTGCCGTTCAGAACTCTAAGTTCCTCTCTTCTTTCTTGAAGCCAGTCTCAACTGCCTATGCCAATGTTGCTGGTTACAGACAAATTGGTAAGTTGGGAGGAATAGACAACACAAGAGGTTTATCCTAATGTTGAATTCTCAATGTTATGGAAGGAATCTCGCTCCTGGAGAGTGTTAATGCGAACCAACTACTAATGAATGTTCTTCTTTATTTTTTTTTCATATCATCTCTTTTCTTCTATCGAACTATTACAACTTTCGCCATTCCATTAATTACCCATTCCATCTAATTCCTTACGACGACGCATGGAAACTTGATTTCAACCCGATGTCACTTTCACATTCAACTTGTTACCTCAACAATAATTTATTTGACGACATTGTCATCAAAAGGTCTTCGTTATGATGACCTTATCGCTGAGGAGAACGATATTGCCCAAGAGGCCCTCCGACGTCTTTCTCTCTCCAACCCCCGCGAAGCCTACGATCGTGTCTACCGTATCCGTGTTGCTCAACAATGCTCCCTCTCTCACTCACTTTTGCCCAAGGAGCAATGGACCAAGCCAGAAGACGTAAGTCATTTGATTTATTTACTTGTAAGCCCAGTGATAAATATGGGCAAAAGCTGATCCCCAAATCCTATTTTTTTTTTTTTTTGTAGGATGTCAGATACCTTCGACCTATCCTCGAAGAAGTCACTGCCGAATTCGCTGAGCGTGAAGCTTTTGACAACGCTAAGGTGTTGCCCCGCAAGTAGAAAAAGTGTGTTTTCGAGTTACTTATAAATATAGAAAGCAGACCCACACCATTTCCCAAAGTTTGAATTAAAAAAAATCTTAACTATCTCCCCTGCTGTTGAGCAACTGCTTGGTTGAGAGAGAGTCACATGCTGAGTGGGCCGTTGAAATTGGCGTTTGCCGGCTCTTTCACTTTTGGTTTCTTCTGTCAGCACATTTACACATTTACTCTTGAGATGGTGCTGCTTTTCCAGCTACCGTTGGAACTATTAAACTATATCGCTGACCAGCTGCCTTCTAAGGCTCTGGCTCAACTATGTTTAACATGCCACGATCTTCACATGGCCATTCTGCCTACACTCTATGCCCACGTTCAGCTATCTTTTCGCTCCCATATTAAGCAACTAGAATATGGTCTCCAAGTTTCACCTTATCTGGCCAACACTATCAATCAATGCACTCGCAAATTGACTTTAGTGAGCCGTCAATCCGGCACTCACTGGGTAGCCAATGATGTACGATTTTTACTGCAGATAACCCATCGTGTAGAGTCTCTCCATTTTCATGATTTTCATGTTCTCATGGTCGAGCATGTTTGTCAAGTTGCCAGCGCACTGCCGCTTCTCAAGCACTTGGAATTCAGATATTGCAATCTGGCAGCGGAGGTCATGCCGTCCAGCCCTATTCGGAATTCACATAGGCCTGAATCGCAGCAGGGGCAAGGTAGTACCGATGCACTAGAACAACCGAAATCAGACTTCAGCCGGACTAGCTATCTTACCCTTGTTTGGACCGACTTCAGTTCGTCGGCTATATCCACACTTTTGCGCCATTTGCCAGGCTTACAAGTAGTGGATTTTGGCGCAAACCATAATCGAATTTATTCAGCTAATGACTCCGCCATTTTCTCTCTCAGCCAATATTGCCCCAAGGTTCAAGTCCTACATGTAGGTTTGCAACAAGTCCGGGAACAGACACTATGCGAAACCATCCGTTTATATGGTTCATCATTGACCTGTTTGGATGTAAAATGCGACTCAGTACAAACTTTAAAGGCTGTGGCGGCTCATGCCGAATCTCTTCAAGAACTGACAGTACGCGCGGCTGGACCGGGTAGTTACGGTGATGATATGATCCATGTTTTACGACAATGCAAAGGTCTTGGAAAACTTGAAATGGTGTGTTGGATGTTGGAAGATGTACCTCGTTGCGTATGGAGAGCGATAGAAGCCGTCGCTCGAAGAGCAAAGCAATCCATTCGAAACAGAGATAACGTCGACGCTAACTGGATGTATTTTTTGGAGGATCATGTCGATCGACTACATGGATCTAATAGCGGCGGTAGCCAAACTAGTACTTCTGAAGATGGCTCTGATCGAGTACAAGACCTCTATTCGACCTCAGATTCTTGGAACAACACCGTACCATCTTCCACTGTCGTCCGATCTCGTCGACGCCGAGATGTAGGCAGCATCAAAAAGACCGTCGCTCTCAGTTTTGAAGAACTTAGCGAGATCAGGAAGGAGGTTATACCCTCGCCACAATCTGGTCACTAGAGCCCACTCTTATTTCATCTACTGTGCTTTTGATATATCTTTTTCTTTTTTCCAACTAATTTTACCTTATTTTCTTGTCATTACCCACCTACCATCATCTTCAACTCACATAGTTTCCCCGCTCTTTCATTTCTTTTGCACACAACGAGATGAAGCATTTACCCCTCTCTCCCGTTCCTCTCTCTTGCCAAAAGTTGTATTTTTCTCCTACTTCCCTCCTTTGGCTATCTCGTCCTTGTTCATCGTATCATGAGATTAGCAATAAAATATGTATAGAATGAGCCATTGGTGCAGTGAGGTGGGTGTGGCTGAATGCTACAGTCATATATCTTTGTTACATTCCATTTATTTACATGTGTTCTACCTTCAATCCAACTAAGCTCTCGATGTGGGAGGAGTAGTTTCCTCTAAAGTTCCTGTTGTTTGACGAAAAAAAAAAGGATACCATGAAAATGGAAATAAGGCATAAAATTACTGTTAGGGTAATGGTTCGCATCTAGATTGATTTCAGCCACAACGAACCTTTGTGCACAAGTTCCAACGTTGCCATGACGCCTCGCATATCACTTTCCATGACCTCGGCCCAGTTCTGCACATCTCCGAGTTCCTATGTTTGGCGCATGGGCGTGGTTGCAAGGTGAGTAAGTCAGTCAACACGGGTCTCTGAAAGACCTCCACCTCCTTCATAACCGAAAACATCCAAGCTTACCTTCAATGCGCTGTTGAAGCTATCGATCGTCTGTATCCATTGTTTAGTCTGCTTTGCATACCTTGAGGTCTGATTGGACAACTTTCGACTTTCTTGCTCGATCTCCTTTTGTTTCACGAACACCTCCGATATCCTGCATGAAGAAGCGTTAGTACTTGGAAGTGACGAAGGGTGATGAGATTACTATTTTTGTTTCTCACCGTTCATTAATCGTATTTGTCAGGGTGTCGTTCAGCTCGCTTGCAGCCGTAGTGGCGTCTTTGCATAGCTGACCTGGAGCTTTGGTCAGGCGAATTTGTTTGGCAAAAAAGAATGATAAAGAAGATGGCGATCAACATACCATTTTGACGTTTGATGTCAGCTTGTTTCTTCTGATGTGACTTCAGCAGCTGTGAAAGCGACGCTGAACTTTTTGATTCTGACATGGATGCAGCGGAAGCTGTGCTGGGAGTGCCTCAGGACTTTTGCACTGAAAATTAATTTAGAAACTCCGAATGGCCGTGTGGAGCATGTCAAGGAGCATCGCTCATTACCGTAGCAAACCCTCTTTCATTTCGTTATGGTATGGCCATGCATCCATTTTGATTTACAATCTTACAGATTCGTGCGATGCACCGATGGATGGGTTGATACGAAGATGTGATTGATGCATGGATGAAAAGCAAGTTCGACATTCGACATGGCCAACATTTCCACGACCATGTGGGCAACATTTTGAATCCACACCTTTATGAACATAATTCGCTTTCCAGCCAATGCGATAGAGCACCATCGTCAAAGATCACCAAGAAATTTGTTATAACAAATGCTAACGCTTTTACTTTTTTGCATTTCCAGGCCGACGCTTCTGTCACGATCAGGACTAGAAAGTTCCTTACCAACCGCTTGCTTCAGCGTAAGCAAATGGTCGTTGATGTAATTCATCCCGGCCGTGCCAATGTTCCCAAGGATGAACTTCGTGAGAAGCTCGCCAAGATGTACAAGGCTGAGAAGGACGTCGTCTTCTGCTTCGGTTACAAGACCCAGTTCGGTGGTGGTAAGACCACTGGCTTCGCTCTTATCTACGATACTTTGGAGGCTGCCAAGAAGTTCGAGCCCAAGTACCGTCTTGTCAGAGTATGTATTTTCGACGATTAGTGTGTCGGGTGCGGTTCAGTCAGGCGTCCTAGTCCATCCGCGTATGGTTGAAGGGCAAACCCCTTTCTTCATCAGAAAGGAAACAATGAAGTGAAGTGGACATGTCGACACATCTTTGTGGAAAACAACCTTTACATTTGTTGCAAACGCCTATGCTGGGGTTTCGTGTATCATGGAATGACTAAGTTTACTAACGAACACTATCGTCTTCTTACAACAGCACGGTTTGGCTGATGGCTCCAGAACTGCTCGCAAGCAACGCAAGGAACGCAAGAACCGTGCCAAGAAGTACCGTGGCACCAAGAAGGCCAAGGCCGCTGGTGCTGGCAAGAAATAGAGTGTTTGGATCTCTTAATAAAACAGAAGCTACCGCACCTATTGAAATATTTCACGAAATACGTCTATAGCGTTGGGTCATGAATGGGATGGTGTCGCACACAGTAATGATTGAATTAGCGTAGTGGATGAACTCCATACATATTTTTCACCTTTATATCCATCAGGGCTTCTTTTATAGCCGTGGACTGCTACACTTATAGTCATAGGCGTGTCAATGCCAGCAAAGAGTGCGGAAGATGATAATTTCGTAAATGAAGCGACATGTCAATAATTAATGGGATACTAACATACCTATGTGATTACCACTACGTCTTAACATCTTTCCAATCTGCCAATCAAACATCTAGGCCATCAACAGCGCAATCGTGATCGAGCTTTGCTGAAGTTGTAAATGAAATAATTTTGGATGGATTGTGCGATATGAAATATTCATAAAACATTCTTTGTGGAAATCGATAAAATTTACCACGGCTATAGAACAATAACATTTTTTCTGCTTACAACTTTGTCTAGCACATTTCTTTCCTTCGACACACTCGCCTATCTTTTGCTGTTGTCCAGATGCTACAGCGCACCATTTTATTAACCTTGGGATGTTTGCTGGTACTTGAAGTCGGAAACTCCAGCGCTTCCATTTCACTTCCTATCAAAGGTGTTAAACGTATGGCATTGAAGTCTGCGAAAGTGGGAGCGACAAGTGGCACCGAGCATACAATCGAAAGCGGTGTCCGAAACGCAGATCTTGCAGTATGTAACATGCGGTTCATCTTGCTCGTCTCACTGAGTTTACACTGATATATTTTGCTTGTAGTATCTATTGGAGATTGGAGTAGGTAATGCATTAGATCCGGGAACTGAAATACTTGTTTTTTAAGTTCCTTTCGTTAATTTAACGTTCAAATAGGCTCTCCACCGCAACCCTTCACGTTATTGTTTGATACAGGTAACCTATCCATCGATTCATGTATTCAGGTACAATGGTCAGGCTGACACTCGTACATAAAACAGGGTCGTCCACGACGTGGATCCCTGTGGACAATTGCGGTCATCGCTGCGGCTTTCCACCACACGGATACTCTGACGCTAGTTCGTCTACCAGCGAAAGTACAACTCTAAAGTTCGATATTCAATATGGGAGAGGATTTGCAGAAGGATATTTTGTCAAGGTAAATTGACTTTCACGTGTGTTTTGCACTCTGTTGATGCCTTAATTATAATTTCATTGTTGTAGGAAACAGTAACGCTCGGAAATGCTAGCATTCCTCAAACTGTAAGTGCCTGCATGGGAAAGCCACGTTTTTGACCAACACGCAAATTGTCTATCAGTGGGTTGTCCTAACAATTCCTCAATAGTATATTGCGGTGTCGAATTTCAATGATGGAGAGCTTTCTATGGACGGCGCGGGTAAATAAATCACGACCTTAGTGGTTAATGTACAAGCAGTATTTGGAATAGCATTCTGACTGTATTTTTGTTTATGCAGATGGCATATTCGGAGCCGGACCTGACGAGCTGTCTTATTCCGACAACAGCGAAGGCATCATCATCCCAACTGTTTTGACTAGTATGAAAACTGAAAAATTGATCGACGAACGCAGCTTTTCAGTATACTTCCAACCTCGCAAGGACGAAAACGATGAAAGCATCAATGGAGTTGTAACGTTTGGTGGAGGTAATGAGACTGCTACGATTGTATTGTGCTCATGACTGCGATATTTAAATTGCCTCTGCAGTTGACACAGAGCGAATTGAACCCAAGATCAATTATGTAAACGTTACCAAACAAGCTGGTTATAAGGTAAGTAGGCAAGCGAAGAAGTAAACCTCTTTGTCAGCACAATTAAACTCACGCACGTGGTACATTAGGACTATTGGGCTATTAACATCGATGGCCTTGCCTTTGATAACCAAACCGTCAGCAAAACCCAGTCGATGGTGGCATTAGTGGATACGGGTACGACCATGGTATTAATACCAGAGGCCATTGCACGTGATTTCTTTCGCAACATACCTTCAGCATATCGAAGTCAATCCGGGTTATTCGTAATTCCTTGCAACGCTTCCAACCTTCCAACGTTCTCAGTCATTATCAATGGTGAAAAATATACACTAGATGGGTCCCAATATGTGATCCCACGATTTCAGGTGGTACGTAGGCTTTTTTATTTATGCTGGCCAAGGGAATTACTTCGGAGGTACAAAAGTCAACTAGTTACTAAGCTCCAACCTATAGCAACACTTGAATCCAGACTATTGTTATACCTACCTACAAAGTGGACCACCTAACTTGCAGATTATACTTGGATATGGGTTCCTTCAGTCTGTGGGAACCATTTACAACATGGATACTCGGCAAATTGGCTTTGGTAGACACAAAGCTCATTAATAAATTAAAACAAAGTGTCGAGGAAAAAAATAATCCGTTGAGTCAAAAGTGAATGAAAAGCAGTCTGCCGGAGTTACCCGGGGGTGTCAGCGCCCCCAATTTATATTCTTATTTTTTTTTCCTGACCTTTCAAGCCTTTGTCTGGAATCGATCACCATGTCATTGTCACTGGCTGCTACTAGACGTTTGCCGCTCTCAATATCCGTGAGAGTTGTGTCCAACAAACATGCGACAGTGGGTGCCACCACCTTGCTGTACAATACACATAGAATGACCGCCTCCAACCAGCTACGACACAGGTTACATGCAGTTTCGCGATTTCATACTGGCAATAGAGGACAGCAAGAGATTATGAAGCTTCCTAGAGAGCTTCGTATGTTTCGGTATGCAGAACAGAACGCTGTCAAGCAACTAAAGGAAGAAAAGGAAACCATGGCATCGCGAGCGACCAACCTTGCAAAAGAGCAAGTCGCCGACAAAGCAGCTGCTGCTGCTCCTGCTGCTGTTAAAGCCAAGAAGCCTATTATGCAGAGAGTCAAAGAAGAGATTATTCACTACTGGCATGGTACCAAGCTGTTGGGCCTGGAAATTCGAATCTCGTCCAAGCTGACTTCCAAGCTTTTGAAGGGCAACAAGCTCACTCGTCGTGAACAGAGACAGGTTAGTAGTAAATCTCGATTTCAATGGATGTAAGCAAAGAAAAAAAAAGTGTATTCATTGAAGACGTATGCAGTTGCGTAGAACCACTTCCGACTTGTTGCGTCTGGTCCCCTTCGCCGTCTTCATCGTTGTGCCTTTTATGGAGTTTTTGCTCCCTGTCGCATTGAAGCTATTCCCCAATATGCTTCCCAGTACATTTGAAGATAAATTTCAAGAGGTAATGATTTTCTACTGACAGAAACCATTCTACAAGGCGGTAGAAAACTAACAGTGACCATTTTTTTCTAACCATGTAGGAAGAAAAAAGGAGAAAGTTGCTCAAGGTTCGCCTTGAAATGGCCAAGTTTCTTCAAGAGACCATTGCAGAAACAGGTGTACCTGGCTCAGACGATGCCAGAGCTGCGAAAGAATTCAGTGATTTCTTCCGAAAGGTAAGGGAGACTGGCTGTGAGGCATCACCTCCTATTCCGTGGCGTTCCTGACAGCATTTTTGGTTGGCAGATCCGTATTACTGGAGAGCAAGCTACTACTGATGATATCTTGAAGATCGCCAAGCGATTTGAAGATGAACTTACATTGGATAACTTGTCCCGACCACAACTCGTCTCCATGTGCAGATACATGAGTATCAATGCCTTTGGAACCGACAACTTCCTCCGTTATCAAATCAGAAACAGAATGACCAAGATAAAAGCCGACGATCGCGTCATTCAGAACGAAGGCATTGATTCATTAACTATTCAGGAGCTGTCCAATGCATGCGCTGCGCGTGGCATTCGCACCATTGGCACTTCACCTGCTCGCCTAAGAGATGAGCTAGCTCAGTGGTTGGACCTTCACTTGAACCATCAGGTACCCTCGACGCTATTGATCTTGTCTCGCGCTTTCTCTTTCACCGATCGCGGTCTTAGCACGCAAGAGGCTTTGCAAGCTACCCTCAGCAGTTTGCCTGATAATCTGGTGAACGAGGCGGAACTTCAAGTTCTGGAATCAGAGGGTGCTACTACTTATAAGCAGAAATTGGAGGTTCTTGAACAACAACAAGAATTGATCGAGGACGAATCTGAACAAGAAGAGAAGGAAGCCCAAGCTAGAAGGGAAGCCAAGGAAGCTGAGGAAGCACAACAGAAGTTAATTGCTGAGCAAGAAGCCCAGCAGAAGGCTGAGTTGGGAGACAAACTGCTCACTGATGAACAGGTAATGTACACTGTGTGTAAAATTAGGTGATGGTCTCTACTCCATTTGGCTAATGCCAGCTTATCTTTCTTTCTGTTTTTAGATTGCTCAAAAGGAACAAGACATCAAGGATGTTCGTTTGTCTGAAGAACAACTTCAGGAACTCCGAAATGCCCTTGCAGTTCTCTGCGCCAAGGCTGGTATCCTGGAGGAACGCGAGCAATTGAATGAGATTAAGGAAGATCACGAAGATTACAAAGAGGTAAAGCTATCTGGGTAGAAAATGATCGTTTAAACCGAGACATCCAACTTATTTCTGTTAATCTATACAGGATATTGAAGAACTCAAGGAAGCAACTAAGCGACAAGCAGATAAGGTGACCACTCGCCTAGGAAAGCGCCTTGAAAAGATGCTCGGTAAACTTGACAAGGAGCTTGACGCATTCGAAAGCGAGCAGAAACACTCTACTGGATTCCCTCGTGTTAACGTCAGTGAATCGGGTCAAATCAGTACAGCGGACCTCGAGGAGGCTCTCCGTGTCATTCGCCATGCCCCAGACAGTGATGTAATCAAGAAGGTGGTAAAGCAAATGGATCTTGATAGTGATGGTCTCATTTTCCTTGAACATGTCACCCAGATCGCACAACAAGTCCCGGAAGGTCTTGGTGTTGTGATTGAGAACATTACAGACAAGGAGCGCGATGGCCGCCTTCGTAACGATAACGTTCTCAAGACCGGACTAGTCTCCAATGGTAGCGAGGCTAAGAAATAGACGTCTTCGCATGTATCCTCCTATTCCATACAATAACACCATAGAATGTAATTTTTGTTCCTCTTCTATCGAACCAAATCCTATATCAGCTCAATTTGGTCTGTTTCATACAAGTATTCATAAGCGATAAACATGCTCTTTTTTTTTTTCTTTTCCCAAAATCCCTTTTTCCATACTTTTCAGATATTTGTTTTTAATATGAATATCACAATTGTACATCGCAAGTCCCTTTTACCGCCATGTTGCCATCACGATCAGCAATCCATAGTTCAAAGGATTTTTCCTTCTCGGTGCTTGAAGACATTTCTCGTCCGCAAACATTGAAAGGCTGGTCGGCATACACCGGACTTAAACACTTATATTGGAAAGATTTAATATGGGGTGGTGTATCGAATGTTCCTGTCGCCAGATGTCGACGCATGAGATCCATTAGTAGCGTGCTCATCAGAGGACCATGGACCAAACAAGCTGCAGCAGCCAATGGTATGAGGGATATGGACAGGCGAGCGGAACGCTTCCAATTGACTGCATATAACTTACCTGGGTGGTGCTCCACGGTGGTAGCATAGATGTGATCATAGTGTATAAGATGAGAGTTGAAAGTCAAGGCTGAATATCTGAAGAGTGTCATCGGTGTGGGGTCGAAACGAAGTGAGAACTCAGGAGCCTTGCTGACTTTTTTTTTTTGAATAAATATAAATGAATCATATGAGTAAGTGGAAAGCTTTGGTAATAAACATCGCTGCATTGTCGCAGTGTACGCTTACTCACCTTTGATACGTCTCGCAGGTGTGGCCTTGTCACCTCCATCTGTGGGTTCCTGCACATACACCAAACATCGAGTTTCTTTCATGGACCAGCCTTGCTCGTTATAGATGTCTTTATCAATCCACACAAATGCAGATTCGCCCCTACGACCGGCATTGACCTGAACATCAGCTAATTTTGATTTCATCGTGGCCTTTTGTCCAACTCTCAGTAAATTATCTCGACTCCACTCCAGTTTTGCCCCTGCCCACATTCGATGAACAAAGGGCTTGGGGGGCTTAAAATTGACCTCGTATCCGTCCGACGCCAATTCACTTTCTGTGAACCTCGGTGGAAAGTAAACCAAATGCCATGCCGGTGGTATTATTGTGCCTTCGGGAGGTATGTTGTCGTGCTTGAATTCTGTCAAAGGATCGTCTAACGTGTTTGCCAAAAGGTTGAATTGAGAAGCGCCTATATGGTCCTGCGAATGATCAACATGGGATTCTAATTGAGATTTCCACATGTTGATCACCGATGCTGCTGTTGACAGCTGGCGTTTCTGAAAGATAGTTCGTGTTTTGGACAAATATTTGAGCATGAAGGATAATTGACAGGTTATGTTAATCCGTTTCTCCAACTGGTCGGTCTTCTAGGCAAACGGCTCCAGTGTGACAAAATGTTTATCCGACCACGTTGCTGTGTCCTTCCCATTGTGAGGTAAGCCCCACAGGCACACATGCCCGCTTAAGGTCAGCTGTATTTTTTGTTACTTCCATTGAACTTGGTTTACTTGGAAATCTACATCATGACTGCAAACAAGCCTACAGTGGTATGGTAGCTAGGTAGCATTGAAATGGTTTGCATGCAGTCGATTGCTAATTACTTTCGCGTTGGGCCATTTACAGCGAACTCCACTTCTTGCACGGGAACCAGATGAACCGGTCAACGAATCCAAGTCCGTAATCAGCAAAGTCTCTGATGGCCTCACGCACGGCATGGTTCTCTTCTTGTGGGCCGGTGTAGTTGTGACCAGTCTCATTGGAGGATTCTTTGTTGAGCTCTTCTATTATCGATAATTTTGTTGCTTGATGGCTAATTGTTTCGCCATAATAATTAATTATAGTAGGACCCTCTGTTCTGTTCAACATCCTCATATTTAATCGCGTACTTTAGGATATCGTATTTACGTTGAAGTTTTAATATTATTTGCTGTCATGTAAAGCGATTTCCGCAGACTCGGAGTGCCATGAATGTTGGTAAGATTTGCCAATATGGCCTAAGCACACGAACGACCATGCGTGTCTAGAAGCGACGGGCTGAAGATCTTCCAAGCGGAATATTGAGAAAAGACCATGGCTTTCCAATTGTAGCCAGATCTCCTACTGTTTCATTAAAGTCCAGTTTCCTTTGAAAACGCCAGAAGGTAAACTTGAGATCTTCCCAAAGACTTTACTTTCCAAGCATAGCTAGTATTATGGCACCAGGATAATAGAAGAACGGTGAGAGGCGTTGTGCAACATCAATCTCACTTTGGCCCTGACCAAGTCTGACTTTCTTTTTTTTTTCTTTGGCTTTTGGAAATTATGACTCCAGATGCCAAATTCAGAGCTCTTAAGGAGTAACTCGCGTGAATCCAAGGGATTTGTATCCAAATTATAATAATTAAGCATACAATCAAATTGCATTTCTGATGCCAGTACTGCATTGTGGCAATTGTGAGCCACGTCCAAAAAAGGTCTGGGCACCTAAGTTCAAGGACCGCGAAATTACAAGCGAAGGGGCCCCAAATGAATGGCACAGAAAAAAAAAAATAGCTCTCCTTCCAGCGTAATAACCCTCCTTCCTCCTCCTTTCGTCTCGATTATTCTACTTTTAAACTAGAATCAGGTTTGCTGGTCAACCCGTCGATGCCTTCAATTCAAAAAATCGTATGTAAATCGTCGATCACAGACAGCCAGTGCATGTTTAAAAAAACGTGCCTAGATAAAAAGCTGACACACTTTATCTTGGTTTCAGGTGTCTCGCGTCACAGAGTCTCGCTGGTCGAAGCTCTACGTTGCAACCGCATGCTTGCAAGCCATTGTAATTATAGTACTGCAAGTTGCAATTCTTCTCCAGAATTCCCAAGAATCAGAAGAGCTACCTGATGCTTTGCCCATTGGCACAACAACCTCTAGCAGTGATGTATTGGATCAGGCAGCCGTTCGTTTTCGCAACATCAAATGGGAGAATCTCGCCTTTTGCGGCTTTCAAATATGGTTCTTAGGCATGGCGTTTGATGCAGTAAGTAGCTTTTTCTAGATATAATCAATCTTTTCCGTTCAGCCGTGCTAACGGACTGAATTCCTTTGCAGACCGTTTATCAAAATACAGCCGAAATTCTAGCTTTAGCTGTTCTCAATGGTTTTTGTGCGCTTCTAGGTGCATTTGAGATCGTTGATGGTGTGATATGGATCAAACGCATTGGCGCAGACGTCAACGTCGTACCTCTGTCAGTTGCACGCAATATTGAAATTGGCCTCACTTGCGCCATTCTATTGTTCGCCTGTGTCTTTGCCTACCTCAGTCTAGCAATGGTACGACAATTCGGGTAAGTTGACTTGTGATCTGATCCTTGGTTATGGCCCGCTCAGCATTCTATATTTATCTCACCATAATGCTTTTTATAACATCAGCTGGAATATCTACAAAAAAATAGGTGCCGACATTAGAATTCAACGTAAGCTGTCGATGCATAATTCCTAAGCCTGCTATGCCGATCCCAACTAATTTACCTTTGCATGCTGTGTTCTTTTAATAGGCATGTATCGAACGTTTCAATTCTTTGTTCTGGCTCTGAAAATCGACCTATTCTTTGAATTCATGGTCAGCGTTTTCTACTGCATTCAATTCGGTCTACGTAGCGGAATTACTGGAGAGACTGGTATCCAGTTGGTTGTTACCATTCTTCTAGTGCCCATGCTTTATTTTTCACGAATGGCCGTAAGTATTCTCACCAACCATAGATTCAATCAAAATTATCTGGTTCAAAATGGGCTAAACTTATTTCCTGACCAAAGTGCTCGTCTGAAAGTATCGGTCAAATGATCACTTGTATCTGCTTCCAAGGTTTTGTGGTCGTTCACTTTTCTCTTGTCCTTCATCAGACATTCGTTCCCAATAACAATTGGTACGTGTGGATTTGTCTGGTTTGGGCGGGTATTGCTCTCACGGTGGTAAGTACCTTGAAGATATCACTTTTTGCAATGGGAGGAACGCGTGCTCACACAATAACTACAATAGGCCACATCAGTTCTTGGCGCAATGTGTTTGCGTAACTTTGAGAAGGGTCTGAAACCTTTTGTACAACGCGGCCGCAACAAGTCGTCACAGAAGGACTTGGAAATGAATACCCAAAAGACCATCGATGAGTGGAAGATCGATGATATCTAAGCGTCAGCTGCTACCTTCGTTAAATTCCCAATTGCATATCTATTTTCTCCTGTCGTCATTTACCAAGACTCCCCTTCACTCCTTACCCCACACCTTCCATGCAATGGGTCGCGGGTATTCTTTAGCTGGCCAAGATACCTCACTCCTATTTGTTGCATATAGAGAACAACACGCTCTCTTCAAAGTTTGATTGTACAATATCTGTTCAAGATACTCTTGATTCATAAACTACCATTATCACGTTTCAATTAACCATTTTTTTTTGGATCAGTCTATTTATTGTAGGGCAGATATCCAAGATGTGTTTGCAATCGGCCATGGGGGGCACGAATGCTATTATTTACATTGACAGTTTGGATGTAATTTTGGGTTCTAAGAAAAAAGTTAGCGTAGTATGTGGGAGATGAGGGGTGAATTTTTCTTTTTTAGTTCTGAAGCTCCTTGAGTTTCTGTTGTCGTTGGCTTTCCCAGACTTCCAAGTCAACGAGGTCAAACAGGCGTGGCTTGGGCTGATGAGAGGGAGTTGGCAAGGTTTGCTCTCTATCAAAGACGACTCCAACAAATCTACGTTTGGGTTGCGTGGGGTCCTTGTAAAAGTGGACGAAGCCGGGTTGCAAGGCATAGATAGTATGATCTTTACCCATATCGACCTTTTAAAACACAACAAAAGGGGGTTAATCGATGAGCAAGCGACAAAAAGGCATATTGGTTGTTCGCTCGGTTGCGAGATTCTTACATTATCGCCGGGGTGGAATTTGGTTCCTCGCTGTCGAACAATAATATTGCCTGGGATGACCTCTTGACCGCCGAACTTCTTGACACCAAGACGTCGACCTGCAGAGTCTCTACCGTTGCGAGTAGAACCTCCGGACTTCTTTGTAGCCCAACGCACTTGCATCAATTCTATGGAAAAAAAAACACCAAGGTGGCAAATAGTGAGTTTTCAATGGACTCGAACAAATGATGACATGCGTGAATTTACCTGAGGTAAGTGATGATCTTGATGGCAAATGTGCTTGTGCAAACAGTGAGCTAGTTGCTCCCGAGACTAACTTCGGTCGAAGTGCCTGAACTTGCGAAAGCATGGTCGACATTTTGGTATACAACAACTTTCTGACAAGTGCAAGTACCAAAAAATAAATGTTTACCAAAATTACACGTGATGTGTGACTGCCATTCGCCCACCCACAACTGCCCAGGAACCAAACGAAACGATTCAAGTTGTACAAGTTTAGCGTCAGTTATTATAAAAAAAAGAATCATTATCCATGCAAATAATTAGGGTCTGTCAATGGTAATGGAGGAAATGCAATGAAGACAGCTAGGCAGATCACCGTAGCGGCAGCGGATATCATCATAAACAACCAAGATCGACGCATATGGATACGTCGAATGGTTTTGTCCAGCGTTGTATGATATCGAAGGTCTGTTAACCCGCTAATTGAGCACAATGTATTAGAATGTCGTAGCTTGACTTGAATGACATCAATGAAATGTTACTGTACCTCACATTGAGTAAGCCTTGCCACCAGGAGAACTCACCAACTACGGCCACAAGCGTACAACACCCTAAAAAGATAGGAATAGTGCCCCATAGCCTTGTCACTCTAGTTCCAATTCCAGTGAGAATAAACGCTATTTCCAATCCAAAACCAGCAGTGAGGAAAACAACGCTCAAGAACAAGTAAATTTTCATGCCTTGGACGGACACGTTCTTATACATGACCGAGTCAAGAAATCGTCCATAAAAAAAAATATTGAGCATTTCGTAAACGTATAGAAACGATGAATCGAAGATAATGGGGTCAGCTAGATGATGAATCTCAATCATTTCTTGCAGTGCTATCCGGTAGTCGTCTGGCAAAAATATTGTAGATTCTGCATGGTACGGTGTACAGAACTTGAAATAGATTCGTTTGGCATTTTGTTGCAGGTCTTCGTAGCATAACATCGATGGAATGTCTATACGTTTCCATGAGTATAGTGACTGTGGAATATAGACAGAAGTATCGGAGTCTTCCAAAAGCTCAATGGTATCGGTCACCTCTGAGTATTGAGGGCTCGATTCTTCTTCCTCTGCAAAAGATTGAGGCATTGAACGAGTTGCATCGTCCTGGGCAGGGTGGATACTGGAGGATGGGTAAGAAACAGGTGATAGTTGAGACGCCCGCACGGCTGCAATTAAAGAGGATGTGTCGTGGGATGATGCTTGGTAGGATGAGAATTTGGACCGCCGGTAACTACCAGATGACGCGGCATCACTCCTGCGTTTCCTTCTCGCAATGTTCGTATGTAATGCAGCCCACAGCTTTTGATGATTATATATCTCTCGCCAGAATGCTACATTCGCTTCAGCACCATACCGTTTCAGAAAGTCTTCAAAGTTTTGCAAGGAAAGCGGAGGGCGGGTTTTGCGAGTCAGTATTTGATCTAGTGTAGGCAGACCATTCACAAGTAAATTGTGATCTTTCACTTCTGTCCAAGCCTGGAGTGGGCTTGGCTCAAAAATGTCATTGGAGTAACCATACAGTTTGTGACCCATGCTGCTTTTTCTGGCTAATTTTCCTTCTGTCGCTCTCAAATAAGGGTTATTAGGGTTGGAGATTCGATAGCTACTCCCGAAGGTATCCATAGGAATCTCGGAGTTACCGGTCGGTACAGTTGGAAAAAGTATGTGCGCTGGACGGTTGCTAGAATGGGGAGTGAATATTTTTTAAAAAGTAAATACATATCAACACTGCAGATCGATCTTACTCTAGAGCCTTTGGATAGTGCGAAACCGTGGGGAAAGACAGTTTCGGGGATTGCGGAAAGGCATCTTCGCTCGCCATGACCAGGCAAGCAATGGCCAAATGTCAGTGATGCGAAGGTAGAGAAAGTCTGGGAGAATGGAAAAAGCAAGGTTGTGGTCAAACAGTATGGCTACCGAGAAAGCCTGCTCAGCATGTGGCGAAAAGAAGTTTGAGGTGTTCTCCTGAAAATGTGGTTCGAATCTCGAGCATGAATGTTAGTGTAACCTTAGAATACGTCAATGCTCAAGGTTACATTTAAGGGAAGATAAGCAATTGCCCAGCATGAGATTTATTTGCTTATGGTTTGCATTGCTACCATTGTTGGGAAAATACATGAGAAAGAAAGTTAGGTACGGTACACGGGTAATGCCAGCCAGCCAAAATTCATAGGGTAAAAGTAAAGGTATCAGCAGGCACGGCGATCAAGCGAGGTAGTTGTAAGATTTTCTGTTGTTTGAAAAACAAATAATAAACTAGTCAGTTCAAATATTGACAGCCACATCAATTCAATCCGAGGTCAACCACTTTACCTATCACCAGCATTACGCTCCAGGTATTCTCGGTCAATCAATTCTTCAATCCGCTTCTTGATCATCTGCGGGCTCGGATTAAACCTATTGCTCAACTGCTTGACCACCTCAGCAATGAGAAGGTTATGATCCATAGTCTTTCTATCCTTCATGATTCGAACAATAGCTGCTTCGATCTGATGTTTACGAAGTTTATCCACCTTTTCATGCGTCGTTTTGCGTTCGCTTTCCGTTTCCACTTTGGTCGCTACTGTCTGAATTTTGATCCTAGCTAATGGGCATGTGAAGTTGACATTCAGATAGAACTTGTCTGTAGTGTCGACTTCTTTCCCTTTTGGTTCTTTAATCAAAATTTTGTATTTTCCACAAGCCAGTGACTGTAAAGTCCGTCTAAGGTCGATATCGTTGATATCTGTTTGTGCTTGTATATCCTACGTAGGTATAAAGGGATTAGAGACTACTGTGTTAAAAGTGGGAAATGGCTGCTGTTAGTGTCACACTCACCGAAGTCGTTAGGCATTGCTCGTCTGGGACTTCGTTGAACAAAAGGAGGATGGCCATGCCGTAGGTTGAGACATTTAGGTCATGTCGTTTCGTGTTGAAGCTGGCTTTGATATCGGCGGTTCCCTATAAAGGCCGAGAGAAGCTGTTAGGTCAGATAAAGGTACAAGGGCGAAAATTGCAATTAAATCATTACGTACCATGTTTGGTTGCCAAGTCAATCTTCGTCCATTGTGTCGTCCATAGTAGAACTTTTCGAACGATTGACAGGCATCCGTGATTTCCGCAGGCATGATCCACTTTGGTGAAGTGGAAGCACTCATAGGCCAGAACGTGGATGTCAATATCGTTGAGGCCATATCGATCTTTGGTTTCTGAAACGAGTGATAATGTTAAAAGATAAAACTTACAGATGACAAACCAATTAAATTTTCGTACCTCAATTCCAGATGCATCCAAATAGTCCTTGTATGCAGTAACAGTGTCTGCAGATATTCGTATGTCATTGAACATACCCTCTAATTTTGTAGTGAATTGGTAGCCACACTCGACCTAAAGCGCCGTTTGTAAATTTTGACATTTTTTGGTAGGCAGAAAACGCTTAAAACCAACCTTGAGTTTTGTAATCATGCTTCTTTCGGCATCGTCCGAAACACTCCGTCCAAACAGCAAACGCTTGGCAAGGTGCTGCTTATAATATCGCTCAAAGACATCCTTCTCACGAATAAATCGAAACAAAGTGATGGTATGATCCAGAATGTTATCGACCTCTTCTTCAGTTTTCTGGGAATGATAACGGTGAATCAACAAGATCCATATCATATAACAGAATTCTCCCAAAAAAAATACCGTACCCCTTTCAGTCCTTTCTTCAGGTTTTCATCAATAAACAGAGATATGTACTCAGGAGACCTAGGATTAGCATTGATGAACGTTTCAAATGCCTATTCATCAACGAGATTTTAGTACTGGTATTTGCAGGTAACATGGTGGTGAACATAGGTTACCTCATTAACGGCTGTTTGAAAGCTCTTGTCCTTTAAGACAGCAAAGTCTATGATTTTGTTGAACTTCTCCTGTAGCTCAAGAATATCTTGCACCCATCGCAATGCTGTGTATAAACTACCAGTAGTTGTTGCGGGTTTATCACCAGCACCCGCTCCGTCTTTATCCTTTGGTTTGGTATTATCGTTTGCTGAGTCCACTTTAGCATTAATGAGATTTCCCAGTTCCAGCACGTAGTTTTTGATATAGGTGCGCATTTCGTTGAGTCCTTCTGGAACTCTTGAGAATAGTTTGTACATACGCGAGAGATCTATTGGTGGTAAATTGAACAGCTCATGCCGATGAATATAACGGGAAGACAAACAACCATTGATTGATTTTGTGAACCTACCTTCGATGGCACTGGCTGCCAACATTGGCCTTAAGCCAGAATTTTCCATCTATAGTTACCAAGTCAGTTTAGAAGGTCTTGTGTTCATAGTGTGATCAAGATTAAGGGCAGAAGACTTACTTCCATAATGGTTTTTGCATGGTTCGTGATTAATTGAGTTTCGACAATATTTCGAATTTTGGGTTCTGTCACAGGAGACAAATAGTGCCTGGTTCTATTGTATTCTTCATTCATCCTCTTCTCAATCTAAGTAAAGAATGTTTTTTGTTAACAAGGTGTACTGATTCAAAGGTCATATGTATTGAAGAAAACAGCTTACTTTTCGCATATATTCAGAAGCATCGCATTCCGCCAAAAGAGCCTGGCTTTCCACAAGGTAAAACGCGCTACTTGTTTCCAGAAAGTGTGGTTCAAAGTCCACTACGTATACATTTTCTCGTTTGTCCTGGTCGTATAACTCTACCAACATATCTACGGCGCCCTTGATAGCGCTCCGGTCGATTTGCTCCCCTCTACGTTCCATTTTTATTTGATCAAGTAGAACTGCTGTCAATTGTGCCTGGATTGGGTGTTTTTGAGATCGAATAACTTTGTCGCGAAAGAGCTCTAGGCCCATATCGTATACCAACGGCATATTCGCTGGCTTAACATGTTTTTTGTCCTAATGGCATCGGCGGTTTAGCATAAAGACTATGTACCGTCCAAAGAAAGAAAGAAGTGTGATTTTACCATATACATCAATATGTCCCTAATCATGATCATAGAGGTTGTATGATCATTCCAGACACGCTTTAGCGTCATTAAAAACGATGTACCAGCGTCTGCGCTCATCCTTGCATTAGTATCTGTTGTCTTGACAAAGGCAGGTACGACTTCTGTCTCCGCTACAAGCTCCAAGTGGTCTGAAATAACCTCTTTAACACCGTTGTACAAAGTGTCTGCCCTCTTTTGCAAGACCATGATGTAGGCATTTCTATAGAGTTCTTCATACGACAGGTTGGAGGCATTTTTACGGTGAATTTCGTGTATTGCCTGAGCCAACAATTCAAATGACTTGTCAAATTGAGGGTCTGTGCTAGGCTACAGGGGCCGAACGAATATGAATGGGTCAGCATTGCAAGTGGGTTTTGGGCATGGTGGGGGTTGAAATAGGAACATAAATCATACCAATTTTGGAGCCTGCATCTTTCTCTTTAGTCGTCTTGCTGACATAGCCATGGTGGGTGACTAATGGCAAACTTGGTTGAGAATTCAGTAGAGAATGGGGAACTGGAAGTCTGTATGTCTTTTTTTTTTGCAGAGCGACTTTGCCAGCCAAATTGGAGGTCCTGTCACACACAGTCGGTCGGCATTTGGCCCTCCGCCATGTCTCGTGCTGTGCTGCAAAGCGAACGCGGATCCCCCCCCCATTCAACCTTTTCTTTCCCATCCTTCATCGCGTAGAATGGCCGAACCTGCCACAGACCCTGTCATTGACACTCCCGTTCCTACTTCCGAAGCTACTGGTAGCGAAGAAGTTAAGTTCAAGGTAAAGTACTACACATTCCGTTTATCTATGACTTTGCATTATCGGGGTCTTGGCCTAATCTTTGCATCGCCGATATTACCTTCAGCAAGTCTTTGTTGGAAACTTGCCTTTTAAGACGACTGAAGAGGATTTGATCCAGTTCTTTCAAGTTGCTGGAAAAGTGTAAGTGACCAGATCTTCCTTGCTGAGTTGTACACATGGCGCGATCGAATCACCGCTGATTCTAACGACTCTCCGTTTTTTCAGAGAAAAAGCTAGTATTGTAACGCGCGGTCGTCGATCTCTTGGATATGGTTTTGTTTCCTTCGAAACTCCAGAGGAGGCTGAAAAGGCAGCCCAGGATTTGGACAAGAAAGAGTTCGGTGCTCGTCAGGTCAACGTAGAGATTGCAAAGCCCCAATCAAACTCTGTCAACGGTACACCTAAACCTCGTTCCCAAGCCCCGCCAAAGCGTCGTCAACGTCGTGACAACAAGGAGGTAGGGCTTAACGCGACTACATGGTCATCAACTAACGGATCCAACACTAACAAACATAATATCTGTTCTTTATTATTTCCATTGGCTCCTCTTTGATTTTTCTACGTCCGCAGGCTAGCACCTCAGATGCTGAGCAGAGAGCAGACGATGGTTCTGCGGAGGGCATTGAAACAGCTGAGAATGGAACAGCCGCTGAGAGGGCCACCAAGCCTAAGAATAGTAAGAAGAGAGTTCCTCGCAAGACCACAAAGGCTCCGGCTAGAATTGATGGCGCTACTACCAACCGAGGAGAGCCTTCCAAGACCACTCTCTTTGTTGGCAACCTACCCTTTTCAACTGATGATGAAGGTCTAAAGGACATTCTCCAGAACTACCGGGTCAAGAGCGCTCACGTGGTCAAGCGCAAAACGTAAGTGTCTTGATCATCTTCAGAATCTTCACGCAATGAGCATTGCATGGAGACCCATGTTGACTTCTTTATTTCATTTGAATTAATGCCTGTTCTATAGTGGTCGCTCCAAGGGGTATGGATTCGTTGAAATGGAGGACGAAGCTGAGCAACAAAAGGTTTTGGATGAGATGAAGACGGTAACAGTTGATGGTCGTGAAGTTTCTATTAAAGTATCGGTCTCAGTGCCTCATTCTGAGGAATACTCAACCGAAGATGCAACAGCAGAAGCAACCACTGATGCTGAATAATATCAACACCTTTGCAAAAAAATTACACCATTTCGCTCGCTTCCCGTTTTCCTGACCAATAAAAAAAATCCCTTCTATCAAAGCGTCTCATTGACTTTGCAATGATGCAAACGCGATGTGCTATCTCCGAAATTTTTTGGTTTCATGGCAATATTGTCGTCACCATGACATGTTAGGCTCATTTCATTTTTGACATATATAAAGGCACTTTTCTACTCAATATCAACACACATCTTACCTAACTACAGAAAAACCCAATATGTCCTCCACACTTAGAGAAGTCGGCGATAACATCCTTCAAACTTTCACTCCCGATGACCACAATGAAGTCAAGGCTGATGAGGCCGTCACCACCAACGACAAAGAGACAACCAACCCGGAAGCAAAGACATCTGAAATCAAAGGCCAAGGCAACATCAGTGCCGATTCAGCCATGAAGGAAAAGGCTCAGGCTGATTCCGCTGATCGATCTGCCAGATACGGAGGTAGCTCACAACCCACACAGTAATGGGATGTAAATGTTTATATCATAACAATGTTGTTGTACATATGAGAAAAAAAAAGTGTCTTTCTAGAGATATTCAAATTTTGTGTTCATTTAAATTCATTTGAATAAAATATACTCTCAAAGGACAGAAATGGGCAAGGTATAAAACAAGGGGGGGGGGGGATTGGGTTTGACTTATTCAGAATCGCTACTGCTACTAGTGATTGCATCATCTTCTTCCATCGGTTCCCCGTCATCATCTATATCATTATTATTTGATTAAGCTACGAATGTGCCGGTATGAGGACAGTGATGATCAACTTACCTAGAAACGCTCGAAGAGATCGAGGTTTGTTTGTTCCAGGTTGTGCAAGATTTGTGGAAATTGGTAATGTTTGAGACGGCCGAGCGGGTTGAGAAGGCAGTGCGCTGTTCGTGCTGTCCAGTGTTTGTGAAATATTCTCTGCCAAGTTGGCAAAATCATCGTCGCTATCACTTCCACTGTCGCTACTACTATCATTATCAGACCCTGAGCTTGATGAACCTGAATCAGAGCTTCCAGATGATGATTCTGAAGAAGATGCGGCTGCCGACTTTTGTTGATTTGATGGGGTACTTTTCATAATGGGTGTTGCAATATGAGCGATCGGCTTTGCTGGAGAAGATGGTAGACTAGTAGTTGTAAGTGGTCGTCGTATTGGTGTCGATGCCAATGCAGGTTTGCGCCGTCGATCATTGATTCTTGGAGAGTTTGTCGCTGACTTGGTTTCTAACCGAGGTGCAGGTGAAGGTGGGTTGACATCCATGGCTTCCAACACGGTCTCCAACGGCTTGATAAGAACTTCTGTCGGCTGTACGTCTTCCATGGAGCTGCTAATGCCAGTTTTGGTATCTTCTTCATCGTCTTCTTCTTCTAGTAACTCTTCCATGCCCTTGAAAATGTCCATTTCGAAATCGTCTTCGCTAGTATTCTCTATATCGCTTCGAGTATTTGTCTCAGCTGGCTCACGGCCAACGTTCTCTGTCTGAATTGGTGCAGCCGATTTCTTTCCAGTTGTCTGAGTCTTCCTTGCTTTACGCATACTCAAAAGTAAACGTGGTCGTTCTAGCACAAATGTCTAGACAAGGAAAATCAGTCAACAGAACTCATCTCAATCAATCACCATTCCTGATCTACCTGTTTCTCTTCATCGTATAGTAATAAACAATCAAGATCTTGTGTCGTGTTCTCGTTGCCTTCATATGTGACCTGATTGCTCTGCGTTCTCTTAGTCATAAAGAAAGAAATGACTACACAAATCAAGAAGTGGGCATACCTCATCGTTCTTCCATGAAACAAGGTGCCGACCTTCAGCGTTGCGTACGCAGCTAGTTTCCTTAGAAGAAGAACTGCTGATGTTGGGTTTGGAGGCATCTATCAAGCGATCGTCAAATGGAGTTAGTTCTGAACGGTACAGGACAGCAACAGCATCGAATGTGGATCATACATCGCATCAAAATAAATTCACGTCCTTGGGTAGAAGCGGGATGGAGTGAATCTCCCAAGTGTAAATCATACTGAACAGACGCACTCATGTTGAAAGCTAAACGTTTCAGATTCAGCTTTGACTCCAATGAAAAGCTTGAAGTCTCTCTGGAACAATCTGTCTCATTTCAATTGCAGCCACGGTTTTTCCACGCAGCGAAAAAAGTTCCAGGCACGACTTTTCGCAAAAGTCCTCTACTCTAGCCTTGAGCACGCAATCCAAGTGGTAACCATCCATTGTCTTCGCAGGAAGCCATATTACATTTGAAACGAATGGATTCCAATTATATAATACAAAAGATTATCATATCATACATGCACTGGCAAATAACTTCATTATGTTTCTCCATGTCTGGCTTGACAAGCCCTTCCAATATATATATATATAACATCCTGATTATGTATATCTAATCTTTATCAGCATCGCGAAGTATCTGTTGCCATTCACTGTTTTCCATATTTTCGAGAACATCACCCGTTATGCCTTGTGGAATATCGTAGCTCGGACTCATAGGCGGACTCAGAAGCAGATTTGGTAAACTGTTGGCAGCCGATCCACCACTGCCATAGCTGCTCAAAGACTTTGTCGGTGAACTGGAAGTTGTGATTGGGTGTAGCTGGCTATGCCCACTACTGGCGGACGAAGTATCTGAACCTCTTCTGTATCTCGTAGAATTGGGTCTCGCTGTATTTGGATGCAAATAATCTGCAGTATCGTCACCTTCATTCGGATGATGCTGAGGATGCTTGTTGCTGACGATAATGCTTGGAATATCAATCGCAGTATGACCTGTATCAAAAATGTATATGAGTGATACGACAGCAAATGAATCAATTGAGCAGGTAAAGTAGGTAGGTACCTGAGCGCTGAAATGGCTTTAATCGTTCCAAGTCATGCAGCGTAGGTGAGAACTTGACATCATCATACTGAATGTCGAGTGGCTTGTTCTCTATATTACTTTCTTGCCATTGAAGGAACCTTCTGCGTTGTATAGTGGTCAAAAACACTCCCCGAGCCTTTTCAAGAGCCACAGCTTCTTTGATAAGAGCTTCGTGAGTTGCTTGTTCCACAAGGTCATTCAAACTACAAAGCTCGTCAATATCACATCAATGAAATCTATGCAGAAATTGATGGATTGCTTACGTAAGAGATTGAACAATGTCCACAAGTGAAAGTGCAAGTGCTTTCATGGCAACACTGAAAGGGAGTCCTCGAGGTCCAACACATGATTCCAGTTCCTGCCGGCAGGGTTTAGACTTAGGTGTCCCGCAGGTCAACCAGAATATTTGCTCACCTTGTACTTAAAATTAAAAATCCTCCTAGCTTCTTTGACCGCATTAGTATCCATAGTCGACAGAGCTTTAGCGACTTCCTCGGTGTTAAAATGAGGTATAGATAAATGTTTGTACAAGTTCGACAAGTATTTTTGATAAAGTGTTTCTGGTTCTATATCGGGATAATTCCATGGTCTGCGGCTTTTCTCCACCAGAGATGGTATACTCAAGTGTTTGGGGTATATTCGTATGCCTAGCTTTCCCTCCAATATCTAAAGGAAAAGATTTCGTCAGCTTCTCAGCGATTGTTTTGGTTATTTGCTTATTCCTTACATGCAGTAACTTTCCAATATCCTTCTGTTGAATGTATCCAGTGGCGGTAGGGTCCAGTTTAGACCAGGCAAATTTGAATCTAGTTTGAAAAAAAGGAATGTTCAGCTCCTTAACCATATTTTTATGAGTCTGTTCCTAATCACTTACTGTCGTAAATCATTTGGTGTTAGCAAGGTTGATACGTTTCGTCGATCGAATGCATAAGAGAAATTGCTGATGACAACCTAACAATGAAAGAAGTGGGTTGAGAATGAAACATCGTAAACTATCTTTAAAAGCCATTCTCATTACTTACCACAGTCAGCAAATTCACAAAAATATAGGTACATATGAAATAGAAAACGAGAAACAAAACATATGTAAAAACGGGGTAACCACAGTCGACATAGTACGACACATTTGCTACACAGTTTGGGTAGTCAACAGTAAAGTCGTGTAGCAAGCCATTCTGTCCAAGTTGTCAGAAGCTAGACTAGGAATAATTTCAAATGTTTCAAAATCTACATACCCAATCTTCGCCTGTAGTCATTCGAAAAAGTGTTTGAAGCGAGGTAGCTAACGTTCGAAAATTTGCGTGAACAGTACCGTACTGGCCAAATCGCACCAAAGCGAAGAATTGATTGAAGATAATTGCAAAGCAAAACAGCGTGAGGGCGAAGACTGCTGATACATTAATGATGGATGGAATCGACAGCCTAGAATAGATGTTAAACCTTATTGTGCACTGTCCAAGATTGACGTGGTATACTCACTGAACGGTAAGAAACAATTCATGTAGGACTGGACTTCGTTGAGCAAGTCTGAATGCCAATGCAATCAACACCAATTTCTCCAGAAAAAGAGGGAGGACCTATTAAAATGGTCAGTAGCCAGACGTAGGTAGCCAATAGATCCGTTATGATGCAAACTTACATCCGTCACAATAAACCTTGGTATGATTGTCATCAAGGCCATGAAGGTGACAACCGCATCATATATATTCCATTTGTTTCCAAACCACTAAGGAACATGTTAGCTCAAGCGAGATTTCCTTTCTTTCGACAAATGATGCTGCAATTTGTCAGTACTCACGCGTGCAAATCCTAAAGCAGTAATTTTGATAATAACATCTACTGTATAGATGCCAATGAATACAACATAGGCGTCGTCTGGAAAGCAAAATAGATGTTAGCTACCGAGATTATTGCAACTTATGGTGCCAACATTGACTGCCGTCAACACTTAATACTAACCTTGAAAAGTGCTCAACCAAGACGGTTGTCGATAAAATTCACTTGCAAATAAACCTATTGGTATTCTTCCATGGTTAGAGAGTATTTAGATATGATACTATATCATGCTCGTACTTACCAATATTCAAAATGACAACGCCAGACATGCAATTTGAATATGTTCCATATTTATCAATCACCATATCATAGCACATAGCCCTAAATTTTGTTTTCGGTCTGACAGTCAATCTGAACGGTTTAATGGACGCCAACCGCCTTTGAATATCTTGGTATTGACGTTGCGCCGATGTGAGAGATGATATACCGCTTCGTCGTTTAAAGTTCTCCAAAATGACCTGAATACAATATGGCGAGTTAATTGAGAAAAAACTGTGTGAAGTAACTAGTCTCATCAAGAACTTACACCAATGAACAATTGCAAAATGAAGATTGATCCCAAGAACATAAATGCAACATAAAACAACGAGTTCCAAATGGCTGCATAGTTCCAATCAAATCGTGGTTGTTGACCTATTGCTGACGGAATGCTCATAGCAGAAAACAAGGCGTTGACCTAATCAACTCTAAATTTTAGCATCGTCATTGATCATAACTGACCGGTATGAAAATGGCATTCTTACCCATCCTTCGCCCGACGTAATCTCAACAAGATGTAGCAAAGCTACGCCAAAGGTATCGAACGAGTATCCATATGGATTGGCCCATATTCTAGGTTGATAGATAGACAGAGCATCAACTTCAACAAATTCTCCAAAGCAATCATCGATTCCGTTGGCATCTCCGTCGTTGCAAAAATAAAACCTTCCGCCAAAGATATTGACTCCATAGAGCGCAAATGGGATGTACATGACCAGCATCAATACGCTAGCGCAGATGATGTTTGGAATACCATGAAGCAGATCCACGAACATGGTGCGAATTCCCTCAAAGTAGCGAACAATTCGAAACAGACGCAATCCACGCATACTTTCGATCAGCGGTACGGCACGACTGTCGCCCATTAATGGCACAAATACTGCCACTATTTGAATTAAAACCACAATCGAGTCGAAAATGTTCCAGCAGTTGCGCAGATAAGATGTCGGTAAAATAAGAAGACCATCAGCAATGATATGTATGAGGATGTCGAGGATAAAAATGGCCAATAAGGAGATCTCTGTGAAGAAAAATGCTTCTAAAGGTATCGGAAGGGTGTCTTCGAAGCGATCTACAGGATCTTCAATTGCCATCAAGATGACACTGAGTAGGATACAGGTGAAGATAAACCAATTATACAGGTTCTTTTTCTCAAGCTCTGGGTCGGATGCAGATCCGACAATGCGGCGACATATATTTCGAACTTTGCTGTCATCTGCGAAGAAAAGTAATGTCCTGACTTTAGCTTCGTTCTCAACTTGGATCTCTTTGTATTCTTTTTCCAGGTTCGCTAAATAATCATCTTCTTCAGTTTTAATTTCTGTAGGTTGACGATTTTCGATGGCTCTGTTGAAACATTTAAGGGCCTTAGATATAAGCAATCAATTAAACAGTTTGTTGAAGAAATTCTTACAAATACGCCGGAGGTCGTGGTGTCCCAGCTTTTTTAGATTCCGGGACATCATGTGCGTTCCTCGCATCCAAGAATTTGATAAAGTCCTTCTGTGGAGTATTGAGCAGCAGATCTGGAGGTAGCTTAGACATAGATAATGGTTTCTTGTCCTCTTCGTGGCACAATGGTAATACGAGCCTAAAGCATGTTTTATCTTGATATAGGCCAGAACTATCATTGCAAAACAACAACTGAATATATACACCTACCTCCCAATCATATCCATCTCTATCTTTACAGGCTTTGACTTATTTTCACTGACGTATTTTTGGATTTGCAACTTTCTCATTTCATCCTCATCCATGTCGAAGTTTTCCATGACGATGGCGATGAAGAGGTTGAGCACGACATCTTGAAGTCGATGTTAGATTTCTAAACTACTTGATAACCACATTGGAATGAATGAACTTACAGTGTCCTACAAAATAAAAGAAAATAGCGAATAATCCTGCATACACTGTTGATATATTTGCTTGGCTTTGCATGGTATCGTACAGTATTTCCTAGATATTACCATGTTGTATCAGTAGATGCGCTGTTGCCCCATACCAGCTTGTAAATTGGATGAAGTCATGCTTACGTTCCAATTTTCACCTGTCAAAATCTAAAAACAAAGGAAGATAAGAAGGTTGGACCTCATATTTGTGTAGTATTTCAACCTGACAACCCAACTAACCTGAAACAAAGCTAAAAAGCTTTGATAAAACGTGTCAAAGCGCATGACGGGCTCATCTGTGGCGGCGACATGCGTAAAGTCTCCTCCGTAGAGTTGCATAGCAACAGGACACAATAAGAAAAGTACAAGAAATGTGAAGAACGACAAATTCAGCACACCTTCGCCGTCGCCCAAGACATTCGCCTGTGATAACTGTAAATGCAAGGAACAGACTCTTTCGCATTAAAATTAACAGCAACTTACAATCAGATGATAAACCGGTGGTAGCAAGTATATGATCCTGTATGAGCGCACAACTTGAAATATCGTCAAGTATCGATAAGCCGGGCTGTTTCTGATGGGTGGAATCAGTATGATACATGTCGAAATGGCTATTACGAAATCTAAGATATTCCGTACACTGGAGTCAAGCAAAACCGTGCATATCAATTTCAAAAAGAATGAGTTCAACCATGGCAAAATCAACGCTTCAAAAGGATATTTTTATGCTCCCAAAAGGAATCATATGGTATGGCACCATAAAATCGAAGCATAATTTCCACGAGTAAGATTAGTGTGAAGTTGATTTCCAAAATATCTGGAAAGAGAGAGCTGTTAAACGTGCTATCCATTGTGGCATGTTACTTGGTATTACAACACTTACACCAGGCATTAAGCTGCGTAGTTAAAAACCACTGTTCATGTCTTTTTGATTTCACCATCATTGTCAGTAAGTAGGCAGCAACCAGCACATGACTGGCTATGAAGAAATATTGACTAGAGACCAGATAATGGCAGTATACCCGAATCTTGGCTATGTTGTCCATTCCTTCGCCTGTGTCAATCTTCCACTGGCCGCCCTTTTCATCCGTTTGCAGTTGTCTTGTCTTTGTCTTCCTTTTTTTTGCTGTGAACGCACTCGCCTTAGACTGTCCCCGAATTCTCGCAAACGATGTGGTAATAACAGCTATAGGATAATCGAATGTTAATATCGAGCGTATGATGTAAAATTGCAACTGACTGGCGCATACCAATAAACAATGGAGCCATAATGAACGACATAAAGTAAATGCATAGACAGAAGAATATCGGTGATCCAATGGTTGAGGTGCCATCCTGGGCGTCATACATTATATAGGACCAGTCTTCGATGGAAATTACCGTAAACACGTTGACCATTGCGTAAAAGATGTTGAAAAAATTGAGATAATTCCAGTATGGTGCAAGGGAGCCGTCTTGAATACAAAATTGGCCAACTTTGCAAAAGAGACCGGTACCTGTTCGGACAAATGCTTGGCTGGGTAGATCGTATGGCCCTTGTAGGTATATTGAACCATCTGACGGATCCTCAGAATAAAAACCGCTACAAAACAACTCAGGTTCAACCACTACAAAATCTAAATGAAGAATTTCGTTCAATCAGCAAAAGGTCCATGGTAAAAATGGTGATTTTCGTGGTTGTTACCTTCCCAATGACCGTTTGGCAGGCCGTCATCATAGACTACACATCTTCTTGCGTAGTTCTCTTGGAAAATGAACAAAGCGACCAGCGAAAACAGCACCCAGAAGAAGAAGAAAATGAAGAGCGCATTCCAGAGCATGTCGCTGCATTCAGAGAGAGACTGCATTATTACCTAATAACATGTAAATCAGTTTTAACAAGAGTTCCTAGACAATGTCATGTAGAGAAGATAAACTTACTGATGTTCCTTCTGTAAGAAAGAGAAGTTTAAAACACTTCATTGCAGCTATGCCTTTGAAAAATGAGCACCATGGATAGTCAAAATGAATAAGAATGAAGTCGACCCAATAAGCGACCACAACTACTAGATCCAATATATTTGTGCCGCTGCTCAAGTAAACGTTGTGGTATATGACGAGAATTCCATCGTCGTCCGTTAGACATTTTTCCGATCGTTTGCCAGCCAAAGCAGGTAATGGTTCTTCGTCGATATTTGGTACATTGAATTTGCCAAGATCCACAGAGGAGCGTGGATGACTAGTAAAAAGTGGCATTGGAGATACTGGTATCTCATTTGGTCCAAAACGCTGCTGTCTTTGACCAGGTAACTCTTCCAGATTATCTTTCGCCTCTCCATTACCCTTGCTTGATTTCCAAAAGTAAAACAGCGACCACAGACCATCGTTAAAGTTGATGAATCCATATACAATGATTTTGATAATCATTTCCAACCTGTTAATGTGTAATGTTACATACACTTCGGCAGGTAATTGACAATAGTTTTACAATGAACGCCTTACGTATAGATGGAGTATATAACGCAGAGTGTAATCTCCTCACCACTACCGGTCCAAACAGTTTTGTCTTCCGTCACATAAATTGGCTCGAAGGACATCAGTGCCCAATTTGCTACTATCAGTACGAAGATGATAGAATCGAACCACCTATATGTATATGGATTAGTAGACAGCTATAAATTGATTGAGGAAGGATTCCGCTCCTCACCATTTCCCGATAATTGTCCACAAGAAGAGTCTCAATTTGTTGGTGTGTGAGAGGAAAATCAACGACGTATGCTCGAACCGAATATTCCCCTTGTGGACAATAGGTTCTTCTTCAGCATTATCTAATATTCCCAGCTTCATTAGCTTCGATGGCTGCAAAGGTTTGCCATTAGTATCCTGACTTGATGGTTCGCCAATCGATTGTAGGCTATCATGTTGCACCACATCACAGCTTCTCCGTCCCTGGTTGATAGATGCTGAGCTTCCGGAAATCCTCTTATCGGTTAACTTCGGACTGGACAGTGCTAATGATGATACACTACTTCTCGGCGTTATATGAAAAGATTTACTGCTAGGATTGCTCCATTGATAGCGAGGTGTCATATGTATGGAGTCTGCATTTCCCCCTTCTACATTATAATGGCTGTGGCCACTGACATTGGTATTCACGGATAGAATACTGGGCGCATAAAAATCATTTCGGTTGTTGTTATGTATGGATGATCTACGCTGTTCTTGCCGGTGGAGTGCATGATCTCGAATATATGCATTTCGAAATTCGTGCACAGCACCAATGTTCAACGCCGCCTGCTTTATACTGTCTGATGATAGGTCCAGCAAAAATTGAATGTTTTCGCATTGTCGGGAACGTACACAACGAGAAGCAATCCGGTATAGCATGGAAGTAAAGCCAGAATTGGTCGACCATCGTGGCAACTGTAACCAAATGTGATTGATAGCTTCGGTATCATCCATTGTATCGTCTTCGTCTTCAGATATTTCCGAGTTGGCTCGCGATGGCGTTGTAGCCATGGAGCCCATGGCAATATTGTTCTTGAATATGTCGCTTTGATCGCTTCGAAATATAGATGACCTGTCGATACTGAGCATAGAAGAGTTACGAGTTGTATGTTTAAGTAACGGCGAACTGGTCGTCGACGATCTGGCGTCGTCGGCAAATCCAGATTCCAAGTTGTTGAAATCTAAAGAATATCTCCTCTTTATATTGGGTCTGGAAAAAGAAGCTTGCCTCTCAAACTGTTCAATTTGAGGGCGGAAAACTTCCTCTGCAAACCTATCTATTCTGTCCTTTCTTCGCAATAGATCTTTTGTAAGTGGTTGACCGATTCCTTTTTCCGCCGTAGTTCTATCGACTTTGTTCTGTGGAGGGACGTCATGTGCCATTGGCATATTCTGTGTTTGTAACCATTTTCCAGTACTGGAGTTATCTTGAGGTTGTGGCGCTTCGACTAGGAAGGTGGGAGAGCGTATCGACTGCCAGTGGGCCAGTGGATGTAATGGGACGGTCCCCAATTCGTTTGAGGACTTTCTACTCTTCTCCTTCGGCATAGAAAAATGACAGGTTATAAAAGAAACATAAAGAGAGGTAGGAAAGCAAGTATTTTTCCACGCAGATGGTTTATTATATAATAATACTACGGTTTCAAATGGTCGGTTGCCAAAAAGGGGCTGCATCTGATTGAAACCTGCCATCGACGATAATTTGTCCCATAAATGAACGATGCTTTCTGCTTGACAGAAACACTCTAACATGAGAGATCAGGTCAAAATAACCATAAGTATTTGCGATTTTCATGCATAACGGCACTCGACAGAAAATTTCATTAGCGATATCAAATATCTGACGGGGTTATTTTCCATCGTATTGAAAAATTCGCCCGTTTTCCTTCCCCAATGTCAAATTTTGCCTGTGGATGTCTATTCGATAAAAAAGTCAAAGAACCGACGTTTCGAAAGACAAAATATTTTGAAGATTTGAGTGCCAGTTTCGCTATCAATGCTAAAAACGAACAACTGAGTGCACAGTAAGTATTGGCGGCTGGACACCATAGAGAAAGAATAACACATTGACATTTCTATTTTAGTTATTCTTGGTTGGTGGAGCTTCATAAACCAATCAACGGCTCACAGTTATACGTCGAGGCTACGCTAGAGAACCCGGATGATAAGACTAGCCCACTCCAAGTACAAGCGATCGAATTGCAAAACAACGAATCCATGCTCCCATTCGAGCATCGCCGATTTTACGTTCTGTCTCCTTCATTGCCAAAACTAAGCTGCGGGTTATACAATATGAAATTGACCGCTTATAGTGACAAGTCTAAGAAAGAGAAGATTACTGAGCATTCTAATCAAATTCTCTCGCGTGTCAATACAGATAATTGCTGCAAGTCAGAGTTCATGGAGCAGATGAACGCCGCAGCAAGAGCGTCGGAGTCAGGCTGGGAAACTAAGCAGTGACATGGATGTTCATAGAAAATGACAACCGCAACAGGTGTTTTCCCTACAGAGCTTCTGTAGATAACATAGACGATTTCGAGGATATATTCCTTGGTTTTCTTTTTGTTTTTATCAAAAATAAAAGTGTACATTATGGAAGAATAATAGTATGTTACAAAGGGATCAGTCTGTCGGCGAACCAGATATTGTCTGAATGGTATCAAATTACTGTAGTAATGATAGGTCATACTTTGAGCTATCGTTGGCCGCCAAAAGGTTCTGACGCCATTGTTCCGCCAAGGTGGTCAGTCGCTGGTTAGTCTCACTATCCGAATTACACCACAAGGCTGGAAACATGCCACATTTTGCTGGATTGGAGTCCATTCCGGCTGAACGGAATTCTGGATCACAGAGTACTTCCATAGCGAATCTTTCGTAGATGAGCAAAAGTGAGGGACAGGGATCCTTTGTTGTTAGCAAGTGATCTACCGGCAATTCCATGAACGATACTCTGACGTGTGGCGCAAAAGGGAACAAGCCTGTATATGGCATGCCTACTTTGAAGGCACCATGTGCTTTTTGATATTCTATGCAGGATTTAAGGAATACTCCTTGGGCAAATAAAGGCAGACCTAAAAAAAACAAAGTTAGCTCATTTAGCATTCATCCTAAACCATGGTCGTTCAGTAAGATATGCATACCTGGTGCGTAGATGAGAATATCTCTAATATCAGCGAATGGTAATATGTATCGTAAACCAACAGTATAGCTGTACGGCTTGAACAGTCGACAAACCATTTCTGAAGGGTTTTTGTTGCACGGCCAATCTTTGTTTTGCTTGCACTTTTCTTCACTGTATTCCTCAGCTTTTGGACAATCCAATCCGAAGAATGCATGTGTTCCTCGTTCCTTGTGTACTATATACAGTCCGTTTGAGACACGCCTCAAAGTAATGTCTTTGAAAAAAAAAAAACCAGTCAAAAAAACATGTTACAGAGAGTAGGGAAAGCAAAGGTACCTTACCTGTAAAGTTAAAGTTTTGTCGAATGCGAGTCAGGACGACTTCGGAACGGATTTGTCTGAACTCGTAAAAGTCGCTTGGCGGTGAGAATACTTGAGTTCGAGCACGACGCCATAATATTGGATCATTCTCCCGATGGCTGGTTGGAACCGAAGCCAAAGATATACCAGGCCCAGTATCATTATAAACAAATGCAAAAGCGTCGTCTACAGATCGCTGCCAATCAATCTTTTCTAGATCGAGGTGTTTCTTATAAGCTGCCGGCAGAGCTGCTGCTGTATTGACGGGCTCGGTTCCCTTCATAAAACTTTCGTAGAATGCCATTGCTGGAGAATTATACAAGTGTAAAAACTGGAAAAGTGGCAACGTAAGACGAAGTTTACAGTACTTGTCGGACTTTGAATATAGCTATTTTTCTTCCACAATGGGCTTTGATGGACACATCCCGCTTCTTGGCTCGCTTGCAAATGGCTTATAGAAAACTTGCTGCTAATCTTGCTTATGCGGCTAAAATGAGCCAAGTTGGCTTTGGATCACCACCCAAGCTTTCGACAGCCAAGACCATACTCAATACAGTGCTGCCGTCTCCGACCTTGGTAAGCAATGTCATTCGAGACCACTATACGAAAGGTTTTAAATCCCAGACAAATATTCCTGTAGCCAACGTCAAATGTCAAACTAATGCGAGATGCGTAATTCATAGGTCCACCAGCAAAGTCATGGTCGCTCGAATTTCATATCGCTATTGCGTTTATTCGCGATCTTATAGCACGTTCAAGATTTCACACTGTTGAGCATATGCAGTGGCTGACCTCGCAACTCCACGTCCCACTTCCGCCTTTCACAACCAGCAAAGACTTTATTGTTCCATCATCCTATCGACTAAAAGCCGGGTCTGTCATTGAGTCGGCAATTGATAAGAACGACTATCCAGCCATCGGATGGGACTGGATTGGCGATAAAAAGACCGCACCACCGCTCTCTGGAGAATGGTTAGCAGGAGAAGATGAACCGGGCGAAAAGAGGAATGAAAGTGTTGTTCTCTACGTTCATGGCGGAGCAGGTTACATGGGATCTACTATGACCCATCGCTTATTGACTTCCAGCATCGCAAAGGCAAGTAATTGCGTACCAATTCAGGTCGTATAACGAAATTTTCTAATACGTCATTGTTCGTCAGGCTACAGGTGGACGGGTTTGTGCTATCAATCAACGATTAGCCCCTCAACATCCCTTTCCCGCACCGTTGGAAGATGCCTTGACGACGTACTTACAACTAATTGACAAGGAAAATAGCGAAGGAGTTGATCCCAAAAATGTCATCATTGCTGGCGAGTCGCATGGTGGTGGTATGGTTATGGCTTTGCTATTGTTGTTACGTGATTGTAAATTACCTATGCCAGCCGGTGCCATTGGGTTATCTCCTTGGGTGGATTTGACGCACTCTCTACCATCGATTTTAACCAACATCTCGACGGATTATTTACCTGCCAGCGGATTCTCTCACAAACATTCCAGAGCGCTTGAATTTAATAATTTACCGCAGTTTGAACCTGAAGCGCTTGGGCCACTTGGTAAAGCCGTCCGACTTCCAATGTCACATGAAGATTTGGATCGTGTACAATTCTACGCTCCCAATTCTACTCTCAAAATGCGATATGTCAGCCCGATATTTGACGAACAGGGACTGCACGGATTGCCTCCGTTGCTTATTGTACGTGTATCACCTTGGGATTCTTAGAAGTCATACATATTCTAACCAGAAACTGATTTTCTCACGATCCTTTCGTAGCAAGTCGGAACAGCCGAACGGCTAAGAGATGAATCCATTTATTCAGCCTACAAGGCTTCAAACCAGTTTCCGGATTCTCCCTCTCCGCAAATGACCGCTGTCTCCCCAACACAAGTGAAACTAGAACTTTATGTCGACCAACCTCATGTGTTTCAAATGATTCTCGCTACCAAACAACGTGCCGTCGCCATTCATCAAATAGGTGAATTTGTAAAATCATTGGCTACAGGACGGGAAAATGCAGGGAATCAGGTGAAGAGCCCTAGTCATCTGCAGGTGTGCACCGTTCAACCCAATGGTGAGATAACAGAAGGCATGACCGACCCTCCTACTAAGGAAGTATGGGATTTGTGGGAGAAACGGTTAGAGCGGCCTTCTCTTAGAGAGAGGTTAGAGGAAGTGCAGCATACCCTTAGTAATTTACGGCCTTGAGCTAAAAATGCGATGGCCACTGTAAATAATGTTACATAGAACTGTCATGCATGCAATGTAGAAAAAAAAAATCTAGCATATTTATTTGCTCTCTCGATATTGAGATAGAGGTACATTGAATTTGTATACTATAGTACAATGCTGTTTGCATAAGTGAAAGGTTAACGGGCAGCGATGGGATGGGAGAGTGGTATGGGAGGTTATCTGTCGGCAAGCTTAACGCCAGCAACAACCACTTCACCGTCGTCCCACTTGTCATTGAATAAATCAATCCAGCCTCTAACTTTTTCGTAAACCATAAATGTTACAGCCTGACCGGGAGCGACACGCATAAGTCGTGGGGTAAGGCCTTTGTAGAATGCAGTGTAACCTTCTTTCTGGATGATTTCGGAGGTGACGGTCTGGAATCGTTGCCAGCCAGAGCCGCTGGCGTTGCTTTTTTGGATACGAGTCTTAATGGTATCAATAGGGGCATTGGACATGGGACCCATAGCACCAGACACACCACCCAAAATGAGATGTTGATATGAAGGCAGTTCGTCGACTTGTTGGGCTTTGATAGCATATTTCTTCATCTCTTGATACACTGTGAAATTGACAGCTTGATTCGTGGCTGATCGGGAGTTAAACATAGAATGTGTCAGCATCATTTCCAATAGACGTCCAAGCGAGTGAGAAAAAATAAATCCTTACATTGTCTGAGAGCAGTCAAGGCAACACCCTTATACAAAGCTCCAAACCCTTCGTGCTTGACGATCTCATATGCACAGTGGAATGCGTTTCTGTATTTTGGAATATCCATAGGGTCGGTCATGGAGTGCTTCTGAGCTTGCAGACGAATTTTGATCACATCCATGGGTGTGACGACCAACACAGCTTCAGTAACACCAGCACTCAAACCAGCTGATATGAAAGGAAATGAAGGAGATTAGGTACTGCAATGCATATGCATAACCTACATCAAATGAATGAATGAAAACTCTAACGTACCAAAGAAGGTAGAGCTGGTGCTGACCTTGCCATTGCTATCAGCCAACAATGACTTGTAGTATTCAAACGAACTGAATCGAATAGCCATCTTGGGGACAATACCAGTGACAACAGCTCCGAGACCTTTGTACAGGGCAAAAAATGATTCATTTCGTACGATCTTTGCTCCTACACCGATGAATCCCAGTCGCTTTCCCTACAGTATCGAATGGAATATTTAAATTCAGGTCATCTATAGAATTGGATCCACAAAGACAATACATACAGCAGCGTTTCGAGCTCCCGACTTTGAAAGTTGCATTCTGACTTTGATGGTATCCAAAGGATGGCAACTGCAAGCCTCAATAAGACCGGCAGCACCACCAGCTACCAAGTGAGTGACCAATGTCTTTGGTCTTGGTTTTTTGGAGGATTGTTCGGGCTTAGAAGCGCTCATGGTGAAGGAAGAAAAGAATAAGAAGGGAATGGAAATGAAACAAGGTGGAGAAGGGCCTTTTATTTAATGCTACTGGTGTTATTAAAGCTTGCGGTCATTTTCATATGCTCGATTAGACTCTTACCCCGCAATTGTCCACATTCAGCCGTCCATTGGCTCTCTTGCTGCCAATGAGCAACCAAGCGTCACCGTATTCCTCCGAACATGTGATCACTGTACATGTGATCCCATCATTTCAGTCAATTCAATTCTAAATACCTGAGATAATGTATAGAAAGCCTATCGAAGCATACGAGGAGATCTCCTCAAAATAAAGGAGAAACATAAAGGTGCTGTTGGCAGGCACCTGCATGCGATGTACAGCTGGTCAATTTTTTTGTTTTTTATAATTTTTATTTTTGGATGTTTAGTTACTTGACCAAAAATTTGGGATGACAAAGATGAGTTTCATAATTTCGTCTTGGTAAAGCTGTTCTACATAACAACGCAGTCACCACTTCGAACTTTGTCCTCCAGTCTATCGAGCCACCGCATATCTCCTTTGCCTTTGCCGAATTCTACATACAAGCAACCAGGATTAGGGGTGTTAGGTTCGACATGAACGTTGTATTTCTCGACCATGGTGGTGATAGCTGGCTTAAGCTTAGCAATGTGATCTATAGTGCGGTTTGGGGGAGGGGTGTTAGGTTGTTTCAGTTCCATCCAGAAAAATACTGTAATGATTACGGACCAATGCTATGATTGCCTCGGCCAACGATGATGGTCAAGTGATCTCTGCCTTCCCTCTGACAGCGGGCGATGGCTTCTTCAGCACGTTCGGTTGCTTCTTGCACAAACAAGCCATGCAAGTCGACCTCGTCGGGACTTCGACCCCGGTTCTTTTCTACATGTAGGATGCGTGAGAAAAGGTGTTACATCAAAATCTGTATACATTTCTGCTTACTTTCAAACACAAAATCCGCTGCCTGTTTGTTATATTGTTTCATCAGGCGATCGTGCTCATGTCCCTGGTTCGACAGTTCCTTGGCTGAATTATATTCAGTTACTGCAAACTGCTTGATATAGAATGAATGATATTACTTTGAATCCTTCCTTACCTTGAGCTCCGTCACCACTCTTATAAGCCTGTTGACTTCGCTCATAACATTCATTACGAGTCATGGCCGCTTGATGGGCAAGGCCGCGCAGACGAGAGTACTCGGGATCGTCACCTTCGTCTAAATGAGGGGAAGGCGCGTGTGGGGCGCCTTGATTATTGTATTGTTGATTGTGCGACTGTTGATGGTGTTGCTGTTGGCCACCACCATGTGCGGGCTGCTGAGGGTAAGGCTGAGAATGGTTACCAGGATAAGGTTGGTTATATTGAGGTTGCTGTTGGTCCTTTTGTGAGCGTTGGTATTCGTGGTAGACCTGGTTGGCAGTGTCAAAGGCTTTCTCTAAAGACGGTTTGTTACCCATAGTGGTGGTGGTGGTAGTAAAATGATCTTTACTGTGTAGAAAAATTGATCTGAGTTCTTTAATCGATGTCGTCGTTTGTCTAATGCCGTTCTTTCCTTTTTCAGCCTGTGCAATAAGCCACAGACGCTCGTCTTCCCGCAACTTCTTTTTATGTTAACAATTGTGTATTGTATTTAAAATGAATGACAATAAAACCATCCAACAGGCCGTAGAAGATGAACAACAGTAAAAAGGTGAAAACAACGAAAGAAATAGGGGGTGAAAAAAATGGTTGCGGTATAGACAAGAACTGGGTAAAAACCGATTGAACAATACCATGACTACTGTACTCAATCAGCATCTCGGTTGATATAATGTTTGACCATCCAGTCTCTAACAAATATGCTAGCTTTCATGAACTTCTTACTTGCATACTTCTTGTAAAAAGCATCATGAATAGGCTCCTGTGCAAGATAGTCAAGCATGAGTTCTGCCCATTTGCGAAGTTGGGTCTCCTTGTAGCCAGAGTAATGTACAAGATTGGCATCCTGGTTGTTTCGGGTGGTCAGCCAAAGCGAACTTGTTGGTTTTAAAAACGCTATATGAAAGTGAAACTTACCCAATCGCCCCGTGAAAGCATTTTTTTCGCCAGGAACAACGCAGAGGCTGATATCAATGATGGTGGACATCCCATAAACCGATGGTCAACCAGCGGAATTTCCATAAAATATTTTGCAACGGTACGAGTATAAATATCGTAGTTATCTGCCTTCGATGCTCGTCTCAAAAAGTGCATTGGGTTTGGATAACAGAGCTGGAAATCGAGGACTTGAAGAACGTATCGTTCTGCCTTCAAAATATCAGCGTCTTTAAGACTACCGTCGGCCATGAAGGTGAAATTCTTAATGGAAGGTGCCATCACCTCTTCGTATTTTGAAGCAATGAAAAGGGCAGTGACACCAACTAGTTGAAGCTTCACGAGAGAAACAACGCGAGCAGAGAGGAAACGGTCAATGATATTCACAGCAAGGAACAAAGTTTCAGGCAAAAGTCCAAAGTTGCAATGGACTTCCATGAGCCAGTCGACTAGAATGCCTCGCATCTTCCATACGAGTTCTTTCTGAGACTCCATGTAGTTGGCTTGCGGTAAAGTTTCGAGCTGTGTGGCAATATGAGATTTAGTGCCTTCAATACACAGCAAGATAGTAAACATTCAGGAAATGGATCATTACCTCCAAGACGCGCATGTATTCAAAAATTTCATTGACATACTCAGTCACCATCATGGGATCATTCTTGTCTTCAGCATCCAAGTCAGTCCATGTTTGTGTGGCAACTTGAAGTGCGCGCTTTTCTTCATCGAGATCGGCAACGGTCGCTTCCTGTATATCTTCGCTCATTTCGTGAGTGCTGATATGATTAGATATGTCACTAAAGAAAGAGCGCGATCGCTTTCCCAGGCGTATGTTATGGAGTTCTTTGTTATCATCTTTCAAAGCATTCTGAGATTTCCTTAGATGCGCTGGCAGGATAATAGGTAGAACTGGTACAGCACGCACGACGTCTTTTCCATTATTGTCTTTGGCTGCTTCTTCCTTAATAATTTCGGTTACTTTCTTCTCGTGCTTAATTTCTGTTCGAACAGTTTTTGTAATCTCGGTCGCGTTGGTAACGGCTTTCTCATTTTCTGAAGTTGTCTATAGCAAAAGATGTGTTAGAACACACTTATCATGATTGGCGCGGTAGTAGCTAAATTGAAAATTTTCGTTACCTTTTGTTGCGACTTGGCATTGCTTACATCGTTTAGAACAGAACGTCGCTTTTGAAAAACGTTGGTGTTAGTGGTGGTTGCAGATTTCAATCGAGTGGTTTGACTAGAAGTCTTGGTGTTTGCATCTTTGACTGACTGTTTGGCGTTGTTTTCGTTCTCGCTATTGACAAGTCTATTTTGATTAGAAGCAGTTAGAATGCCTCGTCTCGGAGGTATCTGTTTTTCGTTATGCGATTCACGGTTACGCGAAAAAAAATTAAATGCAAAAGAAAGTCATTGCAAATCAAAGCCAGCCGAACAAAACAAATGGTGAGATGGTGATGAAAGTAATAAAGTGAAGATGAGTGTGAGTGAAACGCGATAAACAGGTTGCGTGGCATAGTAAACCATCGATGGCTTGGGTTTACTTACGTTGCTATTACGACTGAACATTATGAGCTATTTTCACACTGTGCCGTGAGATAAGGCGAGATGGAGGGCGAGCTCCTCGTATTCACCAATGAACGCGAGTTTGTGGTGTTTTATGGTTCTGTCTGTCACAAAGCGGAAGGGTCAGAGGGAATAAAGGCTCGGTGGAATCTGCGTAAAGGGTAATTGAGAGAGAACGGGACCTTGAGGTCTCACAAGCAACAGGAATTTTTTGCTGTGATATGAGTGACGTCGAAATGGTGGGTTAGGGCCTAGCGATAAACCCAGCTTCACTCGTCGAAACTTCATGGATCGCCAACTGCTTTTCTGTAGCACACTTGGCAATTTTCTTTTTTTCGTCTAGTCAGCGAGCAGGTGCTTATTGTTTGCTAAACAGATTCACTTTAAAAAAATCTGGTATGTCCACTACTTTTCATAAACGACAATTTTCGTCCCAGCTGAATATTCAATTTAATTGAGCGTTGGTTGGTAGCATCTAGGGTAGGTAGTTTCTTTGCTATTAAGCCTTGTGTATTGAAATGCTTCAATAAATTAAACGCATAGACGATTTTATGGTCGTACTTGTATTGCTACGCACAAGTCAACAAAGCTGGGGTGGCTACATACGAGCAAACATGTGCCATAAAATCCGGTGTAGATATCCAAACCTGAAGTGTAGGTTCGGACTGGACTTTTAAAGCTGGCACTCGGTCTGTCGGTTTATTTGATCACTTGATTCACAATGTCAGAAAATAAACAAATGGGTCCTTCCGAAAACAATATAAAAGGCGTGTTCGATATGGCCCAGGTCCTAACCGTAACGTGTCTAAATGTCTACCGCACAGTTCCGCTTACTATATCCTTCGGGAAGTGGTTCTGTATCTATCTCCATTGAAGATGGGATACCAAAGCCGCTTATGAAATCTAAAGGAGGCTTATACGAACTCGAACGGCAATTACTACGAGACACAAAATACAACTATCAGGTATTTCTTGACGACGAGCCCCAACAAATAGAGGTATTTGATACTGCGTGCGCCAAGTCAAAAAGTGACCTAAGTGCTCTTCAAAACTTGAGCACTCTGTGCCTAGTTGATATGGATGCAAAGGATCAACCCAATTCGCACGATAGAATTTTAGGAGGAGGCGCCGACCCTGCCGCCGTGCTAGAAGATCCACCTGAATTTGATCACGGCGACAGCCATAGTGATAACGAAACAGTCAGCTCGGAATTGGATTCCCCTCTTACTCCTACACGATTTGAAGGTTTTGAAGAAGAACAATCTATTCACTCTATGTTACATGAAAAACACGACGTAAAGAACGAAGACTACAGTACGCCTCTTATTGACACGATTAATCAGGATTCGCAGAACATCATACATGTTGAACATGCGTCGCAAGTCACCTCGGAAATTCAAGCTGAACCAAATCCTCAACGCAATGTCCTGGAGACATCTATACCAGAGAGAAAGGAAACCGAAGATCATGCCGTTGACGAAGTAGCCGCCAATGACGTGCCTATGGCCAATGGGGTATTTGTCACGCCCATGGCGCCCGATGCAGAGGATTACCTTGACGATCACTGCATTGTAGACGATCTTATTCAAGAACTGCGCGAGAAAGAAGAAAGTCAAATGAAGGCAAACACTGCTGGAGAAGTCATCACTACACAATTGCAAGCCTTCTCAAAATTCGGCCCGGCTGATGTTCTTCGGCTCCAATCTATGTTTACTTCATTTATCATGATAATTATCCTCCAAGCGGTTGCAAACGTATTCTCCTTTGCCAAAGCTTCCCTTGATTAAGCATTTTTCTTATTTAGTATTTTTATGTAACTTTTTATTGATGATTATATGCACAAAGTATTGTATTGAATAGCGAGAATATAAAGATCGGAAGCAAGTCATTTGATTACATTGTCGGGTGACTTTTTATTGTTTGCCGATAGCATAGCTCCATTCACAGCTAGTTGGTCAGCCTGTACATTGCCATCAACTCCCTGGTGACCTCGAACATGTTTCTAAGAAGGTTATGTTGAATAAAAATCATTTTGAATAACGTGGTACTTGCTTATGGGGCTTTTGCTTACCAGTACCACCATTCCAGGTCGGGTGTCTATTAGGTGGAACAGCCTCCTAAACAAATCCTCATTTTGTATATCTTTGTTACTAGATGTTTTCCACTTATTCTTCTCCCATGCTTTTCGCCAGAATTTGACCGCTAACAACGATGTAGAAGCGCTTGTCAGTAGGTAGGTCCATTGCTTAGATTTTTAATTGAAAGGGTGATCATTCTTACCATTTACAGTATACATACTGTCTGTGCAGATATTTAACCGACTTTTATCATTCCCACATGTCTCGATCGCTCGGATTACAGCCTAGCATTTACCGTTATTAGCTATTCATAGCTGTCAACAAATTGTTAACTGGTCATACCTGAATCTCAGCTCTTTGATTAGTTGGTTTTCCTTCCAATGGCTCGCTTAAGTTCCTACGATGACAATGGTCAGTAAATCCCTGAACTATTATTTGCCTCGCTTGATGCCCGTCTTTGCTCATACCTTTTGTCATTAGGTCCCCAATACACACCAATACCAGCATACGCCTTGCTAGTTCCATTCCCTGACGCAGCTCCATCAGTATAAACTATCATGCCTTCGTCCTGCTTTAAACCATTCTTAAATATCTCAACGTTAGGAATGACTATTGAAAATCCCGACAATTACCTTCAATGCTACTTTTTCTTCACGTTCCGTTTTGGTTTCTATCTTCGATCCAGCAATGCCAATTTTCGTATCCCCCTTTCATACACAATTAAAAAATGCAGATGAAATACGCTTGTCGTCATCAAAGGAACTTACAGATGTATCTTTAGAGGTGCCAGCGAAATTAGTGGTGGTTGCATGCTTACGGGATGTACTACTGTTCCCTTTTGACTCGGTTGCTGAGAGGAAGTCGTCGGCTTCCTGCTTTGAAACAAACTTTTTGTATCTAGAATTAGGGTACCCTATCACTTGCTTTTCGCAGTCGGACCTAAAGTTGCATGTTTAAAGAGTGTATAATTCACCAGTGCCCAATTCAGAACATTGTCTTACCATTGAGTGTAAATGCCGGGTTTTTTACCAACACGCACAGCATAGTAGTACGTTCTTGCAGCTTTTGGCATTGCAGAAGTTAAGTGTGGTGACGTAGAATATATGTATTTGAACAGTATGAAGAATGTATACAGCTAGGAATGAATTGTAGGCCACGTCGCGAGTAAATTTCCTTGCTCGATTTTTTTTTTGGTACCCTTTTTTGACAGTTTTCGCCGCGTCGTTTCGGGTTGTGATGCAAACCTCCAAAATCACACAGTTTTTCAAAAAGGTCCCGTCCAAGGATTCCGATGCTGCAAGAGAGACATCGGGAGCTAATTCGATTAGGGATTCAACAGCATTGCTAAGTGTCAACCACAACACTTCCGAGGCAGAGGTATCTCTGTCACAGTCAGCTTTATCACCGCAGGCACGAGATAAAAGCAATGCTGCGCAAGCTATTTTGATTGAATCAGATACCAGCGAAGACGAAGAAAAGTTGGTAAGTGTTACCAAATGGTGAAAATGATTACTGAGACAATTTGGATAACCAATTCTGTTGTTAAGAAGCAAGGGGCTAATCCATTACATAAAAAGAACGCCAATCGCTCCAAAGCAATCATACTTGATGAAGAAACTGACAGTGAAACTACTATGGAGAATCTGAGTATTCGATCGCCACAAAAAAGGAGGAGGTTAATATTGGACGATGACGACGAGGATGCGTCTGCTGGCGATATTGGTGCTTCTACAAAAACAGCTGAGGAAGCGCAAGATAGCTTGTCGCATGGAGAGGATCAGGTCACAGAAAGTGGAGGTGAGGGTTGCAGTACGTAGAAAGCAGTGAAGTGGAAGCCATTACATGCATATCTCTAACTATACGTAATTCAAGTGAATATACCCTCTAAACGTCGACTCGTACGCAAACGCAGTGAGACACAGCATCGTGAGGAAGATTACGATAATGCAGCCATTTGTCTTGATATTTTCTCAGATAGCCAGAAAAGCTCTGATGAAGAAGAAATACAGCTGACACGAAAGACGAGGAAAAAAAATGTGATAAGAGACAATGAAGAAGATGAAAGTGATGAAGAAGATTGGGATGTTGACAAATCGGGTAAGCACTAAAACAGGACTGTCAAAAGATAATGACTTTAACACAGTAAACAACGTTTTACATTTAATATTATAGCCATATTAGAAGAGCGGACAAGGATTAAGAAACAATCTCGATATAGTGAAATGCTGGCTGTCAGGAAAGGTACGTTGTTTGATCGTAATGTGTTATAGTCGCGCTCCAAAAGTGACTAATGTACACATTGTTTATCAAGCTGGAAAACAACGAATGAATGAATATAGTAACGATATACCCGTGGGGCCATTAGATCGCTTCACATTTACACCACATCAATCGGGAGCAGCTCCGAATGAAGAAGACTTTCTCAACGATACGGATGATGACCATGAACACGTTGAAAGTCAAAATCATGATACTGAAGACGACGACGGATTTGTGGTTGCAGATGATATCATTGATGGTGTACACATCGCTTTATCGCAACAAGAAACGCATGAACTTCCAGGTACAGGCATCTCGGTGTACACTTTCAGGTCAAAGATATCGGACTTACGCATGTGTATCTAGATGAGTTCTCAACGAGGTATCAAAACAACACGGAAGGCTACTTTCATGTCTACTTTGAGTACCTGATGTACTGCATCGTCGACCCCGCATACGGTCACGCTGATAATATTGGTAAGAACCCCTGCAAACCTCCTTAGTAACGACAATGTGGCAAGGCGGCGGCGCTGAACCGCGACCTTTTTTGTTTCAGATACACGGTTCAAAGTAGCCATCAGCGCCGTAAATCGGCTGATAGACACCTGCAAGGATAAGGTTCACAGCCCTGTGTGGAAAAAGCATTTTACAGTACGTATTGGTGTTGTTTCCATCATTATTTGTGTTGAAATGAGCTTAGTAACCCCTTGCTTCAGGAAGATCTCGAAGCCTGGCCGTCAGCGGATTGGAAGCCGATTTACCAACCCAACCACGACTGTGACGCTTGCATGATTTTAGGTAAAGGATCAACATCCTCTCTGACTCTGTTTGGCTCTCGTTATGATGAGCATTGCTTTCCGGTATGTTTTGCGATGTTGGAACCAAAAATACATTTGGGATATACAAAATGTCTCACTCTAGCGTGTCACAGATCCAGTATGAGGAGCCGGTCCAGTCATCTGCTAACCTGGAGAATGTAGACTCTCCAAACATCAACCACTGGCTTGGCTATCAGAAAGACCGACCACGAAAAGATCGTTATTGGGTAGGAAGCACTTGCTTCAATCGGGCAAGAATTTACCATGCATTGGTGCATTTGAAGTTTGATTTGTGCACAGAAATAAGAGAGTTTGTCCGTTCCGTTAGCAACGACTACGGTAGCCAGGCGAGTCAGTCTTCGCAACACCGGAATATTGACAATCTAGTAGATATTATGGTGGAAACGAGGCTAACAGACAAGGTAAATGCGATGTTCCTACTCTACTTTATTTTTTCTTGCGTTACATGTCAACGTTTTGATCAAGTTTTAACGGAGATACTAATGTAACAATGGGATGGTTAGTTATGGTCTCTTGCTAAGGAACGAGTCAACGACGCCCTCCATCTTCGAAGTGATAGAGCCTTTAAGAGAGGAATGGATGTGTCTTCCTTCTTTAAAGACTAGTAGCTCCCTTCGTAGCAACCGACCTTTATGATACGTAACTAGAAAAATGATTTCATTCATGCTGCAATCGGTCGGCGGGACACAGACCTCGAACCCTCATTGGGGCGCAAAGCGGAGTAGTTAGGCTGGTGTTGCGTTGTATCACACCCGATACCTTTTCGGTCATGGTCCAGCACTGAGGTGTTTTTCAAATAGTTCTTGCTCATTTTACAAATATTAATAAGCAAGCATCCTCCATCTGTACAATACATCTTGAAAGAACGTGTCTATCCACGATGATCGTGCTGTATATAAGTAAAGTTTATGTGTTTTTCGTAGGTGGTGGGTGCTCGGATGGCTCGGCAGTGTCGCTTGTTGTCGATAGCCTTTTAAGGTGTTGTTCCTGTCATTTTTGGTGCCTATGTGGGTATTTGTTGATGGTGCCGCAAAACCTGCGAAACGGGCGAGTCATTTTTCCCATCTATCGATCGAATATATAATCCGTTTTGCAAGTCTTTCATAGCACGCCTTTCTCTGCTCTTGTTCTTTCCCCTTTGTTCATATCCACCAACCCTGTTTATTATCATCCATTCCCTTCAGTATTCTAATTCGCCTCACGTAGCACTCACTCACTTATGGGCAATCAGAGCAGTAAACAACGACCGCAAGTCGAGAGCAGCAAGAAAAAGCTCCCTGGCAAAAAGATAGCTCTATCGGCTGTTTCGCGATTTTTACCAAAAAACAAGAAAGAGCCACGGCCCCCTTCCAGTCATTCTCATCGAGCTGATGCGCCGGTTAATACTGCGCCAACAGCTATAACCACGGAAGTTGTGGCGGCCCCTCCTTCACCTGCTCCACAGCCTGCACAACGAAATACCATACTACAGCCTTTAAACCGACGGAGGCAGAGAGCAACGCCTGTGCGAACGCCAAGAATCAGTAATGCTTCAACCAGCGCTACTTCGGCTATTAGTAGTACAAACGCTAGTGCCTTCTCTGGCTTATTTTCACAAATCGATGTTACGTCTTCCATCGCCACCGAGTCTAGCTTCTCACGACAGTCCATGATGGACGACGATGATAAGGTAGCGTCTCCCCCACCTTACACATCACTAAATTCCCACCGAAGGAGCTACCTGCAAGTGGTTCGACCTCATTCTTCACTTATGGAGAGCAGCATGATTCTTGACTCTTCTGTCATGCTGAGCTCAAGTATATCGGCTTCCACTACATTTAGCTCAGAAGCTTTGCAAGACGCTGCAATGTATTCCAGTCAAACATCGGCAAGTGAGATGGAAGACCAAGATATCACAATCGAGTCATCCCACCAGCCAATTACACGGCATCGTTTGTACAGCCTACTACAAATAGCACAGGCCAAGGTCAAAGCACAAGAGCGGCACGCGCAATCTTCCAGCTCGGCTTCATCCTCCGATAACGTGACACAAGCGCCCAGTGCCATTCTTCAGGAAGCCTTTGAGCAAGCCCAAATAGTCAATGATCCACATGACTATGCTGAAGTCTATGCTGCAGTCTCTATCTTTGCTCAAGATACTGAGAACCCGTCTGCTCTTGTCTGGGTTGCACAATGTCACCTCAACGGATGGGGAGTTCCGCGTAATGCTGCCCTCGGCTTCCAACAACTAAGTGATTTAGCCGCTCAAGAAGTCTCTGAAGCATATTATCATCTCGCCTCATGCTACGCTGATGGCATTGGTATCACCGCCGACAAGGCCAAGGCTTTCGCATGGTTTGAAAAGGCTTCTATTGCAGGAAACACGCTGGCTCAATATCGAACGGGTGCTATGCTTGCTCAAGGTGTCGGCGTCAAACAAGACGACATCAAGGCATTTGACTGGTTCAAGAAGAGTGCCGATGCTGGCAACAAGTAAGTGACAAAATACATTGTAAATATTTTTATTTATTTCGCATCTAATATTTTGCTCCATTAGATATGGTCAATACCTAGTTGGTTTACATTATGAGCAGGGCCTGACTGTCGCCGAAGACCCTGAAAAGTCGAAAGAGTACTACCTTAAGAGTGCCATGCAAGATTTCCCTGATGCCCAGTCTTCTCTAGGCATTCGTTTGGCTGACGATGGAAATCACACCGATGCAATCGTTTGGCTTGAAAAAGCTGTTCAGAACGTAAGCTTTCTTTTCGCCACCTTTTTTACATAATAACTGCGTTCAATGTATGCTAATGCATCTGAATCATTACAGGATAGCACACCCGCGCTACTCAAGCTAGGCATGATGTATGAAGAAGGCCATGGTGTTAACCGAAATTATGAAGTTGCCTTAGTTCACTACAAGGCAGCTGCCAACCGTGATGATCCAGTAGCACAATACCTACTTGGTTTAAATTACCGAATGGGTGATCTCGGCTTGGAACAAAACTACTCAGAAGCTTTGAAATACCTCCAGAAATCGGCTGAAGCTGGCTTCCCATCGGCTCAACGTGTCCTTGGCCTAATGTACTCTGAAGGAGTTGGCTGTACGCAAGACCATAGCACCGCATTCAGCTGGTTCCAAAAAGCTGCTGCCAAGAACGATGTCAGATCCATAGGTCTTTTGGGCAATTGCTACGAAAAGGGTCATGGTGTCGAACAAGATTACGGACGCGCTTTGGAATATTATGAACAGGCTGCTGAAGCTGGTTCTGATATGGCTGAATACTCTATGGGTCAACTTCTTCACATGCTCAAACGATTCAACGAGGCTTTCCGATGGTACCAGAAGGCAGCTAAACATGAACGACAAAGCGCAAGACTTATGGTCGCCCGCTATATGCTCCATGGTTGGGGTGATGCTCCGCATAACCCTGAAGCCGCCTTTAGTCAACTCAAGGATTTGGCTGACAAGGAAGACTTCTCTAGTGCATTTTTCTGGGTGGCTGCCTGTTATGAAGAAGGTGGAGGTGTAGCCAAGGACCTCGCAAAGGCTTACCTTTACTATCTCAAAAGTGCAAATGCCGGTGATGTAGATGGAGAATTCCAGGTATTTATTTTTTTAAAATGAACCATCATTACACGGGACTAGTATTAACCACACTCCACTGTTCTTTGCATTAGGTTGCGCTGATGCTTTCCAATGGCCATGGTGTTCAAGAAAATCGCAAAGACGCATTTGAATGGTATACCAAGGCAGCCGCCAAGGGTCACAAGACTGCGCAATTTTCGTTGGGACTTTTTTACTCCAAGGGACTGGAAGGGATACCCCAAGACCTTTCCAAGGCTCAGGTTCTCTTTGAAAAAGCCGCTAAACAGGATCTCCCTGTGGCCATCAATGCACTTTCCAAGTTGTTAATCAAGCAGAAAAAGTTTCAGCAGGCTATCCCATGGTTGCAGAAAGGTGCCGACTTTGGTGATATTACCTCCATGCGCGAGCTAGCTATTCTATACGGCAAAGGCAAGGGGGTGCAGCAAGACAAATCTGCTGCGTTCAAACTTCTCCAAACGTGTGCCAAAGCCAAAGATACGCATGCTTTGTTCATGCTCGGTACATACTATCACGAAGGATCACAAGTGGAACAAGATTTGGACAAGGCTTTGGAACTTTATAAGCTTGCTGCAGCTCAAGGATCATCACTGTAAGTACTAAACATTATAGTTCACGTTGCTTACAACTTTGTTTACTGACATGCACCACCTCTGTATAGTGCCATATATGGTATTGCCCAGATATGCCATAGTCAAGAGCGTTTTGCTGAAGCCTATCCGTTTTATCGAAAGGCTGCTGTGGATGAAGCACTGAAAAACACAGAGATCAGTCGAACTGCTCGTTTTATGGTAGCTCGCTATGTTACAAGTCTCTACAGTGCAGCAGCTACCAACGACCCTGACTCCGTTACCAAAGCTGAAGCATTCACTATACTTTTGAACCTCGCCGAGCGTGAACAGTATCACGCCGCCTACTTCTGGGTGGCCGATTGCTACGAACGTGGCCTTGGTGTCTCCAAGAGTGTAGAGGATGCACTACAATGGTTTCAACTTGCTGCTGATCAATGCCTAGACATGACAGTGGAAGCTGAGAGGCGCATTGCACGTTTGCAAGCCGTTCCTACTCGTGGCGATGATCTGGAATGTATCCCTGAAGAGAGTGAAGAAGGCGAGTCTGATGCCGGTATGTAATCGAACCCCAGAGTATGCATGATGAATATTCAATATACTGACCTATTTTTTTGACCCTCATTCCTTTCATCAGGTTCTGAAGATTTGTCTGTCATTCCTGAAGATCGAAGACAAGATTTGGAATGGCTCAAGTCCCAGGCTGACCAAGGCAATGCAGAAGCCATGTACCAATTGGCACGCAATTTCGCTGAATGTGGAGATGAAGACTCTGCATTTGAGTTCTTTGAGAAAGGTGCTGAAATGGATCACATCGATTCCATTCGAGAACTAGGCAAATGCTACCACCGCGGACGTGGGTGTGTTCGTGATATCTTGCATGCCGTTAAGCTGTACAAGACAGCAGCTGCAGGCAAAGACCACTTGGCGCTTACTCTACTTGGCCAAATCTACGAACGTGGCGTCGGTAATGTCGTTCCAAGAGATCCCGAAGCTGCATCTCAATGTTATTCTGCCGCCATGGAATACGGTAGTGTAAACGCCATCTACCTTGCAGCACAAATGCATCACACTAGGGGCGAGTACGGCACTGCCATCGAATTGTATAGAACGGCCGCTGATCAAGGAAATGTTATGGCCAACGTGATGTGTGCACGCTATACACTTACTGGATTAGGTGGAGTTGAAAAGGATCAAGAGAAGGCGTTCCAGGTACCTATGAACACATCATTTTTTGACCATCATGAGAAATTTTTTGCTAATGCTTCAAAACCCCCTTCGATCAGTCGCTACTCAAAATTGCCAAATCGGAATGTAGTGAAGCATTCAATTCTGTTGCTCAATGCTACGAGATGGGAATTGGAACAGAGCAAAACGATGCACAAGCTTTAGAATGGTTCTTGAAGTCTGCTTCTGTCGTCAAGGATGCCAATGCCATGTATCACATCGGTCGCATGATCGAAGAAGGCAGAGGCACTGGACAAAGTGCAGCTGAGGCTCTCAACTGGTACCAGCTTGCCAATGAAACTGGTCGACACCGTTCTGCTCAGTACAAGATCGGAGTGTTCCATAAAGAAGGCTTGGGAGGACTCTCTCAAGATCTCGATGTCGCGCAACTGTACTTTAAAAAGGCGGCCGATCAAGGAGAAGAAAAAGCCATGCAGGAATTGGCTCAGCTGTTCTGGATGCAAAAATCTTATTCATTAGCCCTAGTTTACTATGAACAAGCAGCATCACTGGGGGTAATTGAAGCCAACTTCACCCTAGGAAAACTCTACCATGCCGGTTTCAAGGTGGATGAGGCCACGATTGTGCCTCAAGATTATTCCAGCGCCTTTGCGTATTTCACCGACGCGTCCAATGAAGGCGATGCAACGTCTACGATTATCCTCGGTTCCTACTATCAACATGGATGGCATGTTCAGATTAATCGTGGCATTGCGCTTTCACTTTATGAAAAGGCAATTGAGCAAGGAGGTGGCACCTTAGCCCAGCTGGCTGTAGCCCAACTCAGGCGCAGCAGCAGCACCACCACCGACTTACCCGCCTTATGACCTTGTTTATTTTAATTCTTTTTTTTTCATGTTTCCTTTATGTCGTATATTGATGTATTATCTGCTTTTTTGTTAGTTTCCTATGCTGTCTTTATTCACTATGCATTTATACCCCCTCCCTCATATTCATGATCATATCTACAACCTATAAGCACACCACTCATTCTTACACACTTCTACATGCTTCTGTTTTATATACTGTATACGTAATGTTTTTTCATACACTATGATTTTATAAAGTCTGCATCCGAATGCACAAAACAAATTCTTCGGGTTACAAGTTGATGAAAGCGCCAGGAGATGTATAAAAAGGGGGGTATTGAGGGTAAAGAAATGGAAAAAAATGATGACAATCTCACCCCCCATCCACCTCGATGTACTGTGCATGTGGTTTTCGCTGTCTACCAGGTAAGTAAAGGCGGTTCATTTACTAAAACGGAACTTCGACAGCATAATGTCATCTTTGTAATATGGGCTAATTCGATATGTCCAGCCGGCACAAGGCCTCCTCTCCCTTAGCTCCCCAAAATAAAACAAACTGAAAAACATAGAAACCCTGCAGTGAGTCCAAGGATGAACCCATACAAGGTGGACGAAAGCTTATTGTCCATTTTGTCACGTTGCCTCTCAATCAATGCATTCGAAAGTATGACACAAATAATCATGATTTGTATATTACCCTGAGATGAATAGAAAAACCGCGTTCAGAGCCTGCAGCTTCCCACATATGCAAATGATTCTATTTTTTTTTTTGGTTTGTCCCTGGAATGATAAATAATGCTTTCGATACCGATCGAATCATAGAGCATTGCACTTTGATTCATTCATGGATAAAGAAGACAAGTTATTCATTCTGTAGATTCCCCCAGATACGGTGAATATAGCATTGTTGGGTTATATGGCAAATTAGTCGATTAGGAGTCTGTTAGTATGAAAGGATGCACAGAAGAGCGCGTGCGTCGAGCTAATTTGGGTTTCTTTCTTTCTTATAATACTCCTCATCTTTTCTACGCCATCACAGTAAACTCCTTCCTATTAGAATATCACCCGCTTTATTCCTAGCCACTCCTTCCCAACATTTTCTTCTCTTTTGTTTCCTTTTTACATTGAAGCATCAAGTTAATTATACGAAAGCCGAGTTTTTTTTTTTTAACCCGAGAAGCAAGCAAACCCCAAAAATGAAGTTCAATGGTATGAAGATCTTCAGTACTTTGACAAAGACCAAGGTAGCACCAACCCCAAGCGAGAAAAAGCAACGTTCGAAATCCGTCGATGTGACCAATGATTCGACTCTATCGTTGCCAGAAATCGCTCCACAATTCATTCCAGTCGCCATGTCTGGTCAAGACGAAGAGCATTTGGTGGTACGAGACTTAGAACCAGTGTGGAGTTACCAAGACCTGTCCAAAAAGGATAAATCCACACGATTTGAGGAATACAATCAAGCTGTATTGGAAGATAGCTTCCATAAAGGCAACCCAAGTATGACGATTCAAGATGCCAACTTCCAGTACAGCTATGTGACGATTCACTTGACCACCAATCCAAAAATGCGAAGAAGAAAGAGCGACAGCTATATGAGCGAACAGCGACGACAGAAGCAAGCACGTCTAAGTCAATGTCATGCAAAGAATGAATTGGAACTAGGTGTCAATGTCCATAGGACTATTGTCCCTGTGTGGAGATTCTCGTACGGCAAACGCTGGATTCGATTTGATAATACCAATCAAGTCCGATTGGAGCTTTCCATGAATCGATCCGAGAAGCTGAATTTGATTGACATGGCATTCCCCCACGATACCCTCAGCATTACCTTCAAGGGCATCCCGGAAAGCGATGTCATTGGCACCATGGAAATACAGCACGCGCACGATGAGAAAGAAGGTGCCGACGAACCTGAAGCCAACGAAGCAGGTGAACAGGGTGAAGCTGGCGATGCTGTCGAAGCAGAAACGCCTATCTTCGCCGACATGAAGAATAGCCATAAGATCGAGTGGGACTACGACAAATTAATGACAGAGAAGGCCATGCCTGCCAAGAAAGAAGGTGGACTGTTTGAAATGCTACTGGATATGAGCTCAGATTCAGCTATTCACACCTTCTTGTGGCCACAAGCTATTGATAAATCATAAGCTGGAAAACTGAGCTTTAACATACAACGTGCATCCATCCCCACAACGATCATATCATTTCAACAACCACTTGCACTTTTTTTTTTTCATATATTATATTTGATTTGCAGCCTTTTTCACTTTTACCCTCTCTGTTCCATTAATCTCGCTCCATTACCCTTCCCATTCCTTTACATATTAAAACTAATTTAATGATCAGTGATAGCTTATTGCTACTTCTCTTAATCTCGGTTACATTTGCATTTAAATTACCATCATCCGGTACTGCAACGGTAACGCATTACCTTCTTGGTGACAATGTCGGTGCTTGTGATTGCGCTACAGGAGCCAACAAGTTTCCAGTTGCAGGTATGAACAACGTTGACAAAAGATCAGATATCGTAAAATTACACATGTCTTACTTTACGCCCATAAATGGTCGCAGCCATTAATCAAAATGCCTTTGGCCAAGTGAACGGAACGGCTGGCCCAGGATGTGGTCGTTGCTTTAATATCATCCTGAATACTGCGATATCTGATCAAAATTATACTATTACCGACGCTTCCAACCGCCCCGAAATCACCGTAAAAATCGTAGATCTCTGTCCTGGCCTTGCACCCAACCTAGGTAAGACTTTTGTTTATTTCACCTGCCATAAACAATCAAAAGCCCATCTTTCTTTTTTGTGTCTCAGTGATTATCGACATCTGATCCTTCCTCTTTTTTGGTTCAGAGTGGTGCGCGCAGACAGATTCAACTCCAAATCCACACGGGGCATGGGTTCATTTTGACCTATCACAAACCACCATCCCAAGTAATTGGTTTCCTCAACCTTTTGGCTATGATATTGGCCAATGGTTGGCTACTTACTCAGAAGTAAGTTGCACGGAATGGGCTGGTTACAAGCAACCACAGACATCTGGCCTTGCTGTTGCTGGTGCAGGCTGCTGTCCTGCGAATCCAACCTATGACAACCAAACATGCCCGATGTCGGGCAGCTCTGGGACGACTGCATCTAGTTCTAGTCGCGTTTATTTTGACCGTGCTTTGGGCACATTGATATTCATTGCTCTTCTATCTGTCATCTATTTAAATTGATAAGCTTCATTCTTAATCTACATGATCTACGCATGCCAAAAAATGGGGTCACATTATACTGTGACACTGCAGACCGGTCGATGAGGCGACTGGTATGTTGCGAAACATTCCTTGTGAGCTTACTGTGTCTCAGTATTCCATGATGGGTTGGGGACATTGATGTGGCCAGTATCTTTTCATCCATTCACTCCACTGCCGCTTTTGACAGCTACCTACTATACTTACTATTCCGTCGCCTTGCTTTCTCACGCTTGCATTATAGTATAGGCAAGGGGCCAATCGATGCCCAAAGGGGTTGTGATAGCAACATGACCTTATTGACCCCATGACATCCACGTACCATAGCTCAGGTGGCTAGTTGACAAGAATCTGCAAAGATACAGTAACACATCTAACACACCTTTTTCTCTCCTCCTTCGTTTTTTACCCCACCTCTCGAATTTAAAAAAACTTACATTGTGCAATGTACATTCCCATTGACAAGGCGCTGTACCTGAATCACCCTCTGGGCGACGATGTGGGCAAAGATCCATATCCTGTCATTATGCAAGTGGATATGATGACAGCCTGTTTTGGAGGACAAGACATCATATCACCCCTCCCTACCACACCTCTCTCCCACTACACTGGCAGTAGCGAATTCAGCAGCAGTAGCGGTAGAGCTGGATGCGAGGTATCATCATATCGAATCGGCAACGGTCGCAATGCAAGACCATATCGTCCAAAATATCATGTGCCATCAGATGCTTTTGAACCCATGCCACATAAACACATGCCCTATCCGAACGATCCAATGGAGTACTCACCTACCGAGAGTAGCTTACCAATAACTATACCTTGTAACTTTTATGTTAGAACAAATACAGGTTTAGCTACCTTGATTGCATGCAGAGATTTGACAGCATCACCAGTTGATCTGGATGCTGCCTATGATGAACCAAATACGGACAATATATGGTCACCCGAAACAATAAACGCAAAGTGAGCAAATACAAACGTCTGACATGTTCGAAAGTGTCCGTATTGGAAAGATGTGCTTTGACAATTTCTTTTTATTGGGAAAGGGATGCAATTGTTCCTTATAAATGCAGTGGTGTCGGCTTAGTCTAATTCAAACTGAGCAATAACGTGCTCTTCGAAGTATGTAACTTGATCTTCCACATCAGCGGATGTTGAGCCGTTGCAGTCGTTTTCGCAAACAAATATCATAACCGTTCCGAACTCCATTCCGACGTTCCACTGATCCTTTCCGGTCTTGTCTAACGTCTGCTCTTCTATCATGGCATGCTCCGTTACCGATAAAAGGCTCAGCATATGAGGCATCAATTGAAATTCAAATGTACGCTTGGATCCACAGTGAGGGCAAGTCGGTAGCTGTGAGTTGCTATAAACGCCATAGCCATCTGATGACGATACGATCAAAGATTTAGCGGCCTGGTCTGAATTGGAAAACAGAAGAGGGGATCCACCAAATTCATAGCTGATACCGGCCGGTGTGAGTGAGTGAGAATTGCGCCATTCCATACAAATTCAAAAATAACCCTTACCGAACACATTGTTCTGGCCAAGCTCCTACACGTTCGGTAAACTTCTTGAAAGCTTTATCAAATCCACGTGGTACATCCTGTTTTTCATAGGTTTCTCCAGCCCATGAAATACCCTCCTCAGAGTCGTCAACGGCATCTTCGGATTGTTGTTGTAAGTCGAGGTATTTTTGATATTTTGACATGTCGAGTCCAAGTGAGTCATAGGTTTCAGCAATCTCTTCTTCAGATATATACAAATAATGGCCAGGAAACTTCATCTGACAGACGAAGCCTTCATCGTCTTGAAGTGCAGGATTGTGAGCCCAGTAGTCAGTATATATTATAGTCAAGATAAAATTTTACTTACGAGCGACATCATCATGTTCCATTTCTTCTTCTTCCTCCTCCTCCTCCTCCTCATCCTCTTCCTGTATGGTCAAGCTCTCGGCAAAGCGATGATTGAGGTCAAATGGCTTTCTTTTTGAAGATGCGGCTTGACTGTAGCTTTGTTTCGATTCTTCTTCCATTTCTTCTTCCTCGTCTTCGTCTTCCTCAGGCTCTTCCTCTACTATATCATTGCTTCCGGGCATTTGAAAAGGATTGACTTTGGAAGGGATGGCAGGCATTGCGAAAGGGTTACCAGCACTACTCTTTGCTTCGTTGGACGACGACCATAAGTCTCCCAACTGATTGTCGTCGAAGCATTTTGAAAGGATGAGTAACGGCATTCAGAATATCAGTATGAATGAAAAAATCACTAACCTGGAACGGTGAACCATTGGGCGATGCAACAAAGGCATTTCTCTTTTGCGCAGCTTTTAGTTGTTCCTCCTTTTGGATTCTCGCAGCTTCTTTTTTCTGTTGTTGCTTCAAATACTCTGGATCTACAAGATGCGCGCGCAGTGCCTTTATGCTGCCAGGCTTCTTAATGCATATACGACGGTTGCATGCCCACACATACATGGCTCGGTGATAAATTGAGTTTTCTAATGGTACATAGCCCTGAAAGATCAGGTACATTGGATTTTGACAACTACCACAGATTTGGATATCGCTATCAGGGTGCTGGTGGTCGATTAGCCAAATCTAGCAAGCGATAAAAGGGTTAAGTTCCACAAACATATTGTGTAGTCAATCTAGAAAAAATCGATTCGTACAGGAGCACCACCAATCTTGGTTGCATAAGCATCATTGTCGAGATGCTCGTCCACAGGAATGTCCGGCATTCCCAGCATAACTTTGGGCTTTTGCTTACTATTGGACTTGGCATTTTTGTCTCGGGTTAGTGCAGGGATCACATCAAGAGATGGAGTAAATGGATTATGCGCTGGCGGCTGATTCGCCACAGGCAGCGCCTTGTTTCGCATTTGGCTAGAATTGCGATTCTTCTTGCTTGTATTCCCGTTCATGGCAGTGAAGATGGGTGCAATATAATTTGGCCTGGGACGGAAACCAAAAAGAAAAAATTGTGACTTTGCGCTTGGAAGTAATGAAAAATTTATGGGGGCAACTGATTTAGTGTAATTTAGTGTACAGAAGATCTATTGGGTAGGCTTGTGAATCATAGCATCGCGGCTAACACCAACACCAATCCATTCGACTAGAAATAATAAAAAGAGTCAGTGGAAACTCATTGGGAGTATACTTCATCATTGAATTTGTGCCTTACCTGGAACACCGAGCTCCTTCTCTATCAACTCAACGTACTTTTGAGCATTGACAGGCAAATCTTCGTACTTGCGGCATTGTGAGATATCTTGCTTCCATCCGGGAACTTCGATATATTCAACTTCAATGCGCTCCAAAACGTTGAGATCAGCAGGGAAGGATTCAAGAACCTTGCCGTCAAGCAAGTAGTTGACACCGATCTTAATGGTTTCCAATTGATCCAAAATATCAAGCTTGGTGAGGTTCAAGCTGGTATATCCGTTGATCATGTCAGAGTACTTCATGACGACAAGATCGAGCCAACCGCAGCGACGCTTTCGGCCAGTGGTAACACCATATTCATGGCCAACAGATTGAAGGTATTCACCAATATCCTGTAGAAAAAGACATGTATAACCGTTAATAAAATGATAAGGTTGGTTGGTTGGTTGTCACCATGACAAATTGATTAGTTCCATACATTAAGCTGCTCGGTAGGGAATGGACCGCCACCAACGCGAGTGGTGTAAGCCTTGACGACACCAATGACCTTGTCAATGTGGGAAGGTGGGATACCCAAACCAGTGGAGACACCGCCAATACCAGTATTGGAGGAGGTCACATAAGGGTAGGTACCAAAGTCGATATCAAGCATAAGAGCATTGGCACCTTCGACCAAAATCTTCTTGCCGTCCTTGGCAGCCTTGTGAATGTAGCCAATGCCATCGACCACATAGGGTCTCAGACGTTCAGCGAGAGCCTGTTGAAGTAAAACGTGTTAATTAAGACGATGATGGTTCATAGATCGAAAAATATGATCGTGGTACATACCTTATAGCGTTCAAGTTCACCTTCGACATCATACTCAAAATGTCCGTAACGCTTTTGCTTGTTGGCAACCATGACTCTGAACTTTGCGGAGAATTCTTCAAAGTTGTAGAGATGGTGGACGCGAAGACCAGATCGAGAGGCCTTGGAAGAGTAAGTTGGGCCAATACCCTTACCAGTAGTTCCGATACTTCCACGACCGAGTTCGGCTTCCTTCAAACCATCGATCATTTGGTGGAAATCAAAAACAAGATGGGCTCTGTCAGAGACGAAAAGACGACCATCAGCGTTGAGACCTGTAAAGAGATTTAGAGCGGTGTTATTAGAGTGAAATAGCGGTACACTTAATGTATAGATCAAAAACTAACCCTTAGCCTCGATCTTTTCGAGCTCGGCGAAGAAGGAGGGAACATGCATGACCACACCGTTACCAATTAAGGCGACGCAGTTAGGGTTGATCAAGCCTAAGTACAAAATATGAATCAATAAACGGTTAAGAACTTTTGTAGCAGCGGGTGGATACTTACCAGAGGGAAGCATATGGAAGTCGTATTTAACATCACCTACGACAATAGTATGGCCAGCATTGTTTCCTCCCTATCCGGTGGGGTTAGTTTTGCTAGTTCTAGCTGTCAACATAATAATAATAGTGAATATTTACCTGGCAGCGAGCGCAAATTTCAGCCTCTCCACACAAAATGTCGGAGAGCTTTCCTTTACCCTCATCACCCCATTGAGCACCAAGAACGATGGTGGCACCTTTAGTGGACAAGACGGACATGACTTTGGTTTTTGTTGAAATTACTTTGAATGCGGTAGAACACCCAAAGTATTTTCGATAAATTGATGGGCTACTGGCCAGTGAAATAAATCAGGGATGCCGTGACTGTTTCCCGGATGTGCCCGGAAAAAAATCTTTCTGATCCATCTTGATTTCAGTTGTGAAGTGTCAGAATCACGCATAAGCACTACTATTTATTTTTATTCTGCAGTTTCATTATAATAAGAGGCAAAAGAAAGTGCTACTTTCGCAGCAAGTTTACGACGTTCGCTATCTGGAAGATTGGCTCCTTGGTCTCGAAGCTCTTGGATTTTCGTGAAAACGTGGTCAAGGCCGTCGTTCGGATCATCAAATGCTCCAAATAGCTCTTGCTGCATTTTTTTTATTTCACTGCTAGAGGGTAAATCTATTTGGAAGGTCAGAATATAAGAATAACACGATGTTAGTCATTGCCTGTCATATTGACTTACCCGTCATTTCACCGTCTTCTTCGTCAATCAAGTCTAACATTTGTAGTCTAGCTTCTACGTGTTCAAAAACATGAATTAGGATAGGACATGTAAAATGAAGAATCACGACAGCTTACCGTTGGTGTCAAGTGGAGCCTGAGCTGACGACTTTGTAACAAGTCCATCCCACATATTTGATTGTAACGTTTCCAGGAGCAATGGAATGCCTACTCTGTCTTCAAATTCGTCGTCGTCCACTTTTTGTGCCTTCTCTTCGGCATCTATATAGACGAACATATTTTCCAAGCACCAGTCTTCTATCGCGTCTTTGTCTGTCTCTGGCAAATCTCCTTCCGTTCCAATCACGATCTTTACATTTGGGTCGCACTTTTCAACAAACGCAGACCACAATTTGAGGTCTTCTAAGCTTTTGGGCTGTAAATGATGAATGAGAACAATTGGAGTCTCCCATGCTTCGCGCCCGTCTACCCCACTCACCTCGTCCTTTCGAAAAACTAATACAAGACCATCGACAACTTCACAGACACCGTTCTCATCCTCGACGAACGCCTTGACTGCTGCTTCTGCGTCGGACTCGATATGGTCCAGCCAAAGATCAACCTCGGCTGTATAGTATTTGGTATCGATAGTCCAAGGTATCATTTGAGTGTCGTCACTGACATCCTTGGGTAATGCACTTTGTGATTCCGAGAACAATTCTGTCTCGGTATATTGAGATTAGTAAATGGAAGGGCAGTGCGGTGATGACGGGAGTACGTGATCATGTACGTTTTATAAGCTCCAACTTGTTGGCATTGTGCCTGCCGATGACCAAGATCTTGTTCCGCTTCATAATGGAACCTCTCAATAGAAAGTGAGAACAAGCTAACCTTTGTTTTATTATATCCATTTTTATTCTGTTTCGAGCTCCACCAAAAATACAAAACCTCACAATTAATTACGATAACGTGGGTTACGGTCTCGGTCACGATCCCTGTCTCTACCACCGCCATAGGGTTGCTGTCTCTGTTGCGGTGGACCGTTTTGGCGGTAAGGTGGTCGTTCTGAATTGCCATATGGCGGACGCTGCTGCTGATAATGGGGTGGTGGCCCGCCGCCTTGGTTATGCATCGGTGGTCTAAAAGGCGGTGGGGGTGCCTGAGGATTGAATTGCTGCTGTCGCTGGTGTGCTCCTGGCCCTGGAGGCAGGAATTGCTGCTGATGTGGCGGTGGGCCGCCAAACTGTTGCTGTGATGGAGGTGGACCATTAGGGTAGCCGCCCTGCGGCCTGAACTGCATTTGACCCGGTCCATCAAACTGGGCAGGAGGCGGACCATTCTGTGGTGGTTGACGTTGGTATGGCTGCTGTGATGATGGCGGAGGTCGGAAGGGAGGTGGATCATTACTGGGCGGTCCATTTTGCCTCTGCGGTGGTCCCGCTGTCGATGGGCGAAATGGAGGCAAATCAACTGGAGGTCGCTGTCCTGCTGAGGCGGGACGGAACGGTGGTGTGTCAACATATTCACTTTCATCATCCTTGTTTGATTCATCGTCCTGGTGTTGGCTAGCATTGAATTTGTCTGATGCTGTCTCTCCTGGTCGTGGTCGTGTCCAAAATCGTGTGGTATGATCATTAGATCCCGTTACCAGTATGTGGCCAATAGGATGCCAGTCCAAAGACCAAATATTAGAATCGTGAGCCGTTTCTTGCTCTCCAATATGTCCGTCTTGACCGCATAGCCAGAACATTAAAGAACCATCGGAGCCTCCGGAAGCAAGCATGCGTTCGTGTTGTGGATGCCATGCAATGGCTGCATAAAAAACCTCATCAGTACTCTGAACGAATCGCAGGTGAACATCATATTATATACTCACAACAAACTTCCTTCTTATGACCGCGGAAGCCTTGAAGCTCTTTCATTGTACGTATATCAAATACTTTGATGGTTTGATCTTTACCAGCTGTGGCTAACCAATTACCATTCTGATTCCATTGCAACCCTTGTACCGTATTTTTGTGGCCATGACTTTTTGATTTCATATGTTAGCTGCTATCATCTCTTACACCAATAGCAATTTGGAAAAACACTTACAGTGTTGTTAAGTTTTTACCAGTCTTAGGATCCCATAATTTTACCATGTTATCTTTACTACCAGATGCTATTAATGCTTTGTATGGATGCCAGTCAACGCATTTAACATCCCAACCGTGACCAGTCAATGCACGCTCTTCTACACCTTGATTGAAATCCCAAATCTTGATCAATGAATCGTCAGAGCACGTAGCAAAACGAGTATTTGACGGAGCAAAACTGTAATCGACAAGGTTGGTAGGTGACGTTAGCGCTTGTTAATATAGTAGAGTACAACGCAACGACGAAGATTTCAACTTACGTTAGATCTCGAATAGCTTCCCGATGTCCCTGGAACATCTTCAAATTATTCATGTTGGATTGCCAATATTTCACCACACCACTGTTGTCGCCCGTCACCATCCAACTATCATTATGTGACCATTTCATCGCTCGCACCGCTGAGTCATGAGCCTGTAGAATGGTTTCGAAATTGAACGTAAGACCGTTCCATAGCGTGAATTCTCCACTCGATGAGCCTGTGATGAGACGACGTCCCTCTGGCGTCCACTATACATTGACAAAATTAGTATCAACCATTACGTTGATAGGATCCGCGTTGGCAGACACTTACCCTAACCACATTAACAGGGCAACGAATCTTGTTTGTGGATGTGTGAATGAATTTGGTCGTTACCGCATTAACAGGATTATCTGGGTATGCTGCAGGAGGTAATAACTGAGAACAATAATGTTAGTCTGTGTTGTTCAAGGTGAAAAGCGTCAAGCTAAGAGGGAAACGAACATACGTCGACGATAAAGCTTGGATCGGGTCGAAGGAATTTACGATCGCGACGATCACGTTGCCAAACACGTTGCTAGAGATTGAAACCATTAGAATTTAGTGTCTTTTTCAAGTGTTTCGTTAAAGAGGAGCAGCTGAATTCACCTGGTACCAGCGAGCAATAGTGTGGTTGTAATCCACAGTGCGGCGCTGAATCCTGCCTCTCATGCGTTTGCCGTCAAAGACCATTTTTGAAGCCGGAACATAGCGATCTTCCTGTCCGGGAGCTCGATGTGGCCTTGGCGTGAATCGTGAAGGCGCTCCTCCTTCACTTGGGCGGGTGGAGTCACCATTCCAGGATTGTGAAGGTGCTACTTCCATGAAAGAATATGGCCGAAGGTAGTCAGAAGGCGGTTGCTGATTTTTTTTTCAGCTCAAATCAATTTTGCCTTTTGGCACCCAAAATTTCACACATGTTATCCTGAGCACCGATTTATATAACCTGTCTCTCACACAAAGAGAGCAGCTAATAGCTTTTATATGAAAGAAATATTAATGCTCCATCTTGATTGATATGTTTTTTTGATCACAGTTGTTTCCCCCATTCCATATTGTAGACTGCGTAGTCGGTATACGTGGTTCACCAGCACTTTCGTTTCGCGCATTGTTGAAGTACGCTCTTTCTCTTGCGTAAAAGTTTTGCATTATTATTCGGCTCATTCATACATTATGCTATAGTATTGACATCTTTACTGTCGCTAAAATCTTATTTATGGCTCTATTTCGTTGCTAAGTTCACAAAATAATGCTCGCGGTAATTCAATTCCAGAACAGTGATAACTCACTCACAGAATCTGGTACAGATCTCGTATTTGCTCATATGGCACCACAACTAAAAGCATGCCGGCCGATTTCAGTCCCCAATGCTCGGCCAAGCAAGCTTTCACTCACGCTCATTTCATACAATATATTAGCCCAGGCTCTTATAAAACGAGAACTGTTTCCTCATTCTGGAAACATTCTTAAATGGGTATGTAGCCTAGTTGAACGTCTAGTGATCCGATAAATGTACTGAGAACTTATTTCAGAAAACTAGAAAAGCAATGGTATTGAAAGAACTAAAGGAACTTAATGCAGATATATTGTGTCTTCAAGGTAAATTTTGTGCGTCTTGTTCACTACATAGCTATGTAATTCGTACCTAAAATTTACGCTCTTCTGCCAGAGGTTGATCATGTTGAAGATTTTTATGGAGACGCTCTCCATGCACTTGGGTATGCTTCTGATCAGTTTCATGCTGCATTCTACAGATCCTAATCCTCACTTAGCTACTCATTTGAGTTCTGCAAACACTCAACAAAGCTCCATGGTAAATCTGCTTGATGTCACTGAACACCGTTAGGAAGCGTAACTCTAATCATGTATTTCAAGGTTGCATGATTGCATTTAAGCACTCTTTGTTCACCAAAGTGAACTATGATACAGTAGATTATGATACATATCCATTATGTCCACCCACGCAAAAGACCGGTAACATTGCTCAATTGATTGCACTCAAGGCTATCGACCACGATGAAGGCATACTTGTGGGCAATACTCATTTATATTGGCGACCTCAGTCATATTACGAACGGCTACGACAGGGATGTATATATGTTAAAAGTGCCAGCGAAAGCCTCCTATCTGTAAAAAACCTTCACTCTGAAATCCGTTGGTCCTATGTGCTCGCAGGAGGTAAGTCATTTGTAAAATTATCATCGTATGTTTAGGTACGATGTATTCACCATTTTATTAGATCTAAACACAACGCCTACCGACCCAACGTATCCATCACTAACAGACAATCCGCTAACCCCCATACAAGAAGCATGGCTGGAATGGTCTCGGCGAGAGATCGCAGAGGGCGAAGAGATGATAGAAGGTGGACCTGATCTGACCCTACCACCACTTAAGCCCTCCAACAGTGATGATACCAAATTGGCAACTGTAGATGAACTACGAAAGATAGTGGGTAACCATTCTGGTCTGAAGAGTGTATATAGCCAGTATGGGAAAATAGATGCAGAGGACATACAGCATTATGGCGAACCGAAGTTTACACATTATGGCACATACTTTAAAGGCACACTAGATTATATATTTTTGCCAGCAAATGGAAATTTAGAATGTAGAGGTCTTTCACCACTACCAAAGGAGGCGGAAATGGAGCCTGGTCTACCGAACGCCGTTTTTGGTAGCGATCATGTACCACTATGTTGCCAGTTGCATCTACTTGAATAAATTTCAACAAGTTATAGAAGCGTGAAGGATATCTCTTTGAAACCGACGCCATTGGATATGCATATTCACTCAATTTAAGCTAACTTTTGATGCTACATTGGTAGCTAGTAGTAGAAATCATTTGTGTTTTTGAGATGCATCCTGTCCAAACTAAACTATCATTTATGGTGCATTCTACAGTGGTTCTCAGATAGACAATATATAAAGTTGGTTGGTCTGAGACTCATTGGCCGCACATTTCCAGTGGGGAACCAAAAATCAATTCCGACGGGTCTGAAAAATTTTGGAACTCCTGGACTTATGATCGAGTATCCAGTGCATCGGACTGACTCTCTCTCTTTTACTTCCAGCATGGCTGCCGTCTCACAGATTTCCAAGAAGAGAAAGGTATGGACATCGATGACAGATGCTTGGATGGATGCAACCGATACGCCGATGGATTATCGATCGATACAGTCGAAAAAGTTCATTCAGGCTATTCAATGGTAGCAACATTCAAATTCAGTAGTGATTGAAAATTTCTAATGCCATGGTCTCTTTTTCTTTTTTCTGCAAACTCTTCTGCGCCAATCAACAAACTTGTTTCAACATTCGTCTCTGCCATCGAACTCATTGTCATTGATTTAGTTCGTAAGTAGCCCCATGATCAATTATTGAATTCTCATGTTACATTTGGGATGGTTGATGTTAACATTGTATAATTTCACTAGGTCGCTGACGGTGTCTTCTACGCCGAACTCAACGAGTTCTTCACTCGTGAGCTCTCCGAAGATGGTTACTCTGGTGTCGAGGTCCGTGTCACCCCTGCCCGCACCGAGTAAGTTGTTACATTGATCAACTTGGAATAACATTACAACCAACGACTGGAAATACTGACTTCAATACGCAACTTTCCTCCTTTTCAATTTTTTTTTTCTTTCCTCAGAGTCATCATTCGTGCCACCCACACCCAAAACGTTCTTGGTGAGAAGGGTCGCCGTATCCGCGAGTTGACCTCCCTCGTCCAGAAGCGTTTCAAGTTCCCCGAGAACACCGTCGAGCTCTATGCTGAGCGCGTCCAAAACCGTGGTCTTTGCGCTATTGCTCAGTGCGAGTCCGTCAAGTTCAAGCTTCTCAACGGTTTAGCTGTTCGTCGGTAAGTTGGTTTTTTTATACTATGGCAGGTTTATCAAAACCCAAAACAATCAAGGGGTTCTTCAGTAGGCTAAACTATCGATTTTACTGTTTTATAGTGCCTGTTATGGTGTCCTTCGCTTCATCATGGAGTCTGGTGCCAAGGGTTGCGAAGTTGTTGTCTCTGGCAAGCTCCGTGCTGCTCGTGCCAAGTCCATGAAGTTCACTGACGGTTTCATGATCCACTCCGGTCAACCCACTCGCGACTTCATCGATACTGCTGTTCGCCACGTCCTTCTTCGCCAAGGTGTCCTTGGTATCAAGGTCAAGATCATGCTCGACTGGGATCCCACTGGCAGAGCCGGTCCCAAGAACAACCTCCCTGATATCGTCAGCATCCTTGAGCCCAAGGAGGAGGCTGCTATCACTGAGCCCATCTCCCAGGACTTCAGCAAGCCCGCTGCTCCCGCTGCTGCTGAGCCCGTTGCTGCACAATAAATCATTTTTATTTTGTCGCAAAGAAAAAAGAAATAAAAATCAATTCACTTTTGTAACCATCAAGGAGAAAAATTGAACTACAATATTGGGGATTTCCTCCTTGCAGCCCACATGACATGACTGGGGTTCCAGTTATCTGACTCGGTCATTGTAGGTGATTTAATCACCAGGCAATCAGCCGTTACTTAACCTGTGTACCTTTTTTTTTAACAAGAAACCTTTTTATTCTTTACTGTCTGTCCGATGCGTGAAGCGTTTGCCCGTCAGTCCGCTGTTGACCTTTGTGATTCAACTGACTCTAGTCGACGAAACAGCGAAGAGATTTTTGACGGTCCATACTACAGCACCATAGACGACTTATCTAGTGATGGTGACTATTTCTCTCCGACGGAAGCCTCCCCTACCGTCATCCAGCTCAACCAAGAAGTCCATATTGATCAGAGCCGGCTTCTTCCGTCCGCCTCCACCTCCTCCACCCAAGAAGACGCTTCTTATGAGGCTAAGGAGACTAAAGACCCCACCACCATCGGGCAAACGGCCGGCCAAACCGAAGCCAAAACCACCCCGCCCCACCCACAACAAAAAGAAGCAGCACAAGAAGAAGAAAAAGAGGCCTCAGTATCAGTATTATTATCGCCCTCATCCATGTGCGATGGTCTTTTGCGGATGCGTGAGGATCTACTGGTGGGCAGCGACAACTTGCCTAATGTCAATATTTGCCGGCTTGACGACTTGCGCGAGACAATCGCTCGGTTGCGGAAGGAGACGCAGGTATTGGAGGAGACGGACATGATTTTGAAGACAAAGATTGCTTATGTGGCTGATCGGCGAGTACGAGTCAGACAAGATATTTTAGAAGATATGGCTAGCTGGGAGTTTGTATAATGAATGGGATATTTGGAGTTTTTTTTTAATAGGATGGGCGCTTGTATACAGTAGTGTAGTTAGTGTACTTTTAGTTTTTCTCTCAAATATGACACATTATTTGAAATTATATAATATGCCACCTTCAGAATCAGTAAACAACCGCTGTGAGTTGCATGTATGATAGAGAAAGATTCCACAACCCTGTATGAACCAAGAGAAGTAAGGTGACCAAGTTTTTGGCCATCGCATTGTCATTTTGCATGCTACCTTGGTCACTTTGGAGAGAGCTCATTAAGTGAGGATTCACATATTCTTCAGAGTCGATGGCATCAATCCACCTGTCAGGCTGATGTTTACTACGTGATTTGTATTTTTTCTGAAGTCGACACTCTCTCCTATGACCTTTTAAATGATGATAGCAAATTTCAGTCATGGGGGCATATATTTACAAGTCATCCACCGAATGGAGTATTTACCAGAAGACACCGTAAGGTGCTTTAACGGCCAAATTTCCTTCTTTGATGGCCTGCGTCGTTTCTTTAGGACGCGTGGCTCCTTATGATGTGAGACCTCTTTTTCCTGTGACGTTTCTACCTCTTCGCCACAGGACCTCTTTGATGGTACAGTTGCGCACGTTTGTAACACATGGGCTATAAATTTAAATCCTTCGTTAGTGCGGTACAGCAGTTGATATCACGTTATCGGTTTATAGCTTCACCTTGCACATGATGACGAGGTGAAAGCCTTTCCAATAAAGAGTGTTGTGTTTCCGCTATGAACAGTCATGATGAGTATGGTCGCTTCAATATATTGAAGTCGTTGGGATGTAGATATCTTACACTGTATTATTTTGATAAACGAGTTTCCGCTTGCCATTGTACGGTTTTCGGCCGTACGGAACTTGGCTAGAGAAGATAGCGATATAAGAATACGTTGTGCTTAATATGTGCAAAGATGTCAAGAACTGCTACCTAAGGGTGTTCTGTTGTGTTCTGCATGATGAAAATTTAGCCTATGTTTGCCATTTATACTTTCAAAAGCCAAATGTATTACCAATGATGCTAGCCGCCAGGCCCACACCTCCGCAGAGGATGATCCAAGTAGCGCACTGCTTAAAGCATACATGAGCTGCTGAAGCGAGAACTGGAGTCCGTATCGTGTCTATCATTGCAGTAGTTTAAAGATCGTTGCACGAGGTCAAGCAGCTCATGTCAGATATATGATAATTTTTATCCATTGTCCAAAAGACAAAACTTATTTTTGAGTTTATTAAATTTTAATTTTCGTCAAGAGGTATTTAACCAACCAGCTGGCGGTATAGTAATTGCAAGTCTTTCCTGACATTATCGTCTTGATCAAGTCGACCAAAAATAGATGATAGGAATCGTTGTGTTCGATAGGCTGTTTGCATGTCCTTTGCGTGCTCGTGCTTTGCTTCCATTTCCGATGCTTTTTGATGTGCCACATCCAAAATCGACTTGGGTAGATTCGCGAGGCGCGCCACATTCAATCTAATAGAATTAAAATTGATACCGTCAGTTTCTAAACAGCTGCTAAATTTGGTGCCGTTCAATCCATAGCATGTAAATGCTTACCCATAACTACGCATCGCCACCCCATTCGTCAGCTTGTACAAAAATGTAAGCGTAGAATGATCATCTGGTGAAAATATCAGTAATTCATCGTTATCTCAAACAATTCAATCCCCAATAGCAATCTTTTTTTTATAAAAAAAATTACCATCTTCCTTGTTTTCGATAAATGCCATATGACAGTTTTTGGCGTGTTCAGAATGTTCATTGACAAGTTCGGCCAGAGATGGATAATGCGTCACAAAGATCGTTATAGATTGAATCTTTAGGAGTGCACATTAGTAAATCATTCATAATATATCAATTTTGTGCACACATACCTTCGTTATGAAATGTTGGAGTACAGCGTAGGCTATAGCGACACCGTCGTGAGTGCTCGTTCCTCTTCCCAGTTCATCCAATATGACAAGCGATCTAGCCGTCGCTTGCTTCATAATGTCCGACGTTTCATGTAGCTCTATCATGAAAGTACTCTCTCCAGTCTGAAGATTATCCAATGCACCCATTCTATACAATGCAAAGTTATGCACCAACTTCATGTATGCACGTTGCTATTCAGTTTCTTACCTTGTGTACACTGCATCTAGAATGCCCAATCGCGCTGAATCTGCAGGAACGTATGAACCGATTTGACCCATGATTGCTATCAAAGCAACTTGTCGAATATAGGAACTTTTTCCTTTAGCACGAAACGTGTTAGGCGAACTGCATATTTTGTTCCAATCCTAACATACTAGAGTCTTACCTCCCATATTCGGACCAGTGAGAACCATGGTCCTGGACGCATCAGACTACGGTGAATCAAATGATTAAAGTTAACAGTAAGCAAAAATTGAGCGTATAATTATAAACTGCTCACGTCAAACTCCACGTCATTGGGTACAAATCCGCCTGCGAGCAGTTGCTCGACCATGGGATGTCGACCGTTTTCCACCTTCATCATCAGATGATCAACATATTCGGGCTTGCAATAACCAGGCTGAATGGCAACCGTTGCAAGAGATAAAAGGCAATCAAGCTGAGCAAGCCTCTGAACGACATCACGGAAAAGCTCATATCTTTCGGACACTTGATGTAGATAGTCCTGGTAAGCCTTTTGCGAAGCTATCTTCAATCTATCGCGATACTGCTCTTTTTCTTTCGCCTTTGCAATGATGAACGGCGTATGAAATCTCGAAACTGCCTTTGTACCGCTAATCTTGATCCAATTTTGAGGGACTTTCTTAAGCTCAGTATTCTTCACTTCTACCAAATACTGTACAGTATAAATGTTAGATTAGGCTATTGATAAGTGTATGTCTACATATCTCGATCGCGTCGCGCGAGACTTACCTCGATACCAGCAACTGTAACATATTGAGTTGTTGAGTTTCGTAAAATCTTCCGTAACTCCTTAAGATACTCCTGAAATTCTTTTTCTGTGTCGTTTATTCTCTGCCACCATCCAATGTAAGCTGATGCAATGTACGTAAATCTTATGGCTGAAGCAATCTGTACTTACCAGTTTATATTCACTTATCTCCTGCCAAGGTTCATCAGACTGAAAGAGATTGGTGACATCGTTTCCTCGTTCAACAGCAGTGACGTCCAGCATTGACTTCAATGTAACTACTTCCTCCAGAATAAGAGGCAGGCAATCGAAAATGGTATTGAGAAGGGATGAACGAAACTTAATGTCTGCCACTGGGGCAGCTTGGTGAAAAAGCTCTGCTACTTTTTCCAACGCATTCAGAACCTGCAACAATTCAGACGGTGACGACTGACGATTTTTTTTTAGTCATATTGATACACTCTTGCATAAAAATTCGGAAGGAAAGGCTTACTTTTCCATAGTGAATGCGGCACAATCCTTTCTCCAAATCAGGGAGATGCTTTAAAAGACTTCGTACTTTTGGGACCTTTGGATTATCGGTAGATATCAATTCTTCCACAGCATTTGTTCTTTCTTCTAATAGCCTACAAGACATTTAAATCGTTCAGTACAGTTCTTTATGGCCACTATCATAGTCAAAACTGCCTACCCTTTGTTGATCAGTGGTCTACCAACCCATCGCTTTAGTAGCCTTTTTCCAAAAGATGTATTGGTATGATTCAATATCCAAAATAGCGAATGCTTTTCTCCATAATTCGTTGAATTGCGGTATATTTCCAAATTGGCCATGGTATTAGCGTTCAGGGTCATATGAGATTTCGAAGAGAAGTGGTTAAAGTACTTTGTAAGCTTGAAAACGTGGTCGAGTTGAAAATCCGTGAGATACTTGACAGTAAGTGCCAGACTTTTACTGCAAAAGGGCATTTAGAATTGGCGTTTCGGTCACATCTAATCACTACCGCAACTTACATAATGACATCTGGAAGCCTTAGAATCTCAGCGAATAGCGTCTCGGACTTTACACCACCTTGAGAGCTCGACTGGCTGCCAACAGTATTTGCATAGAAATCAGATACATAAGTGAATGCAGCATTGTAGTCAGTGGCGAAGACCATATCCTTTGGTACTCTTTCCACACGCACATTATCGCCAAAGGCTGTCGTTCTGATAAATAGATATTAGCGGCTATATTGGTCGTCTCGAGTAACGATAGTAATTACCTTTGCAAAGCAATATGATGGATTAGCTTCTCTGTCGGTCGGCTTAAGGTTGCTGGCAGCAGTAATTCGCATGGCTGAATGTGCAAAACTCTTGTCTCCAGTTCACTTCGCATATACGTGTCTTCAAATGAGTCATAGACGATATCGCCAGTAGCCGGTTGCACCGCCTTCATGCCAAACTCAGTATAAAAGTACGGTAGCTGCAAAGATTGCTTTTGAAACTTACCACAATTCCCACTCGAACTCTTTCATCGGGACCTCCGCCTCCGCGGTTTTCTTCTACTATGCACATAAGATAGTTTGAGCCCGAGCCAGGTGATGTTCCAGAATCCTCGTCTATATCAGCTGCAGCCATTTCCTCTACAAAGGTTCCTTTTGTGTACAAGTTCTTAAGCTCCCTCAGAAATGGTCCTTGCTTGTTATCGCCTACTGCTTTGAGTGCAGCAGTTTCGGTCTGCCTCACTACACCGACTTTATAGCCAGCATTGACAAGCCTATGGCTCTATATTAGCAATGTGTGTCCGATCAGCACTGCCCTGGAATATTGGCTTACCTTCGCACGTGGAATGGGAGGCGATGTGTGGGTATACTGGCACAATAAAAATTATGGTCCATATAGTGGGCAATGTTGAGAATTTTCGAAGCCGTCTGTTGCATGATTGTTAACAAATGACCAAGTGGATAAAGTAAAGTTCCTTCTAGGATGGTCGCAACAATACCTTGGCATCCTCTCCAAAAAATTTGTATTTGTATCCAACTTCAATAACCAGTAGTACCCCGGGATACTTTTCCTTCAATTCAACAACTTGGATTTCCAGAGGGGTATAGTTCGTTTTTACCTTATGTTTCAAAACTTGGGTATCTGGCTGGATCACTTCATTGGCAGTAAAATCATTCGCCTTGAACTTTTTGACAGGCCGATTTTCTGCGGCGTCTCCAAATTTTGCCACAAAGCGTTGGTGAAGGTCTTCCTGTTCCTTTGTTCTCTTTGAGCTCGATTCTATAACCTCATTCTCTGAGTAAGAGAACTTGTTTGCAAGCTTGGTGTGCTGTGTTGGTGTTGACTCCTGAACAAAAAACGGGGAGGCAGGTGTATCGTGAAGGGACGAGTCTACGTCGCGTTGAAAATAAATAAATGAAGCTGAAATCGTCTCACTGCCACAATTACCACTAACCTGAAGGTGGATCTCGGCGAGGTTGAAAGGACGGTTGAGCTGGCTTGAAGAATGAGCTTAAGCTCGTCTGCTTTGACTTCATGGAAAGAACAGAGAAAAGGCAGTCAACCACAAGACGGGCATTTTGTATTCCGCTTTCTGAGTCCCCCACTTGACTCTTTCACCATGCAGAAAGGTAAGCTTAGCATTTGAAGACTGTTGCGTAATTAATACCAATAGCTGACAGCTAGAAACGTATAATAGGTCGTAAACGACGTATCTCGGACGATGAGGATATGACGCTGGCTCCCTCCGCAGCAGATCCCACATTTCAGTTTGGGAAGACTCTTCAGTCTAATCTACGAACCGACATGAAAGCCAAGACAGCAGAAAATAGCAGCAAAAGGACGAAAACAGATATGACGAATCACCTTTCTGTCAGAAAATTACTAGGTAATGCTTAGGAACGCTTTACTGGGACGACAACAGTAAGAGGCTCATTGATTGAACTATTCTCGCTTCTGATTGTAGACACACTGGATAAAACGACGCTGGTTGACCTCGTTAACGGATTGATAGACTCATACCCTAGTTTACAGCCAGAGATCGAAAAAAACATTCCTGCACCAACTCTCCAGTCTGTATCACAAGCCATCAATGATTTAGAGTACAAACTATCCGAAAGTTTCCCATATAGCAGATCTGGACCAATGCGCGATGATTACAGCTACAATCGAGTTAAAGGACACCTCATGGATTTGGTGGTAAGGATATATTTTTGCTTGTATCGTTGATTCGACTTTACTGACGGCTTGTATAGAACGCTTTACAAGAATACGCTGATCATTTTACGACATCAAGTGACTTTCCCACTACTACCTTTTCCTATCTTCACTTTGCAACCCTGGTCGCTGAACGATTACCATCTTGGAGTAATCCAAGTAAGTGGAATATTACTCAATGGCGCATACAACATCGTACTGATACTTTGCCACACTTAGCGCACAATAATATACAACGCAACCTATATCTTGACCTTGTGAAATACTGGATGAAAGCCATAGAACAGGCAACCTCTAAGATTGCCGAAGGGAAAATATATGGAGAGCAAGTCGTTACAGAATGGGCTAAAAAGTAAGTCAACGGCGTTGTCATGCAGACTCGAAACCCCTTCATGTCTTGACTAACTGGGTATGATTCATCTGTTACAGCTTGATGCAACATAATAACGCTACCAATGGACTATTTAGCGAAGCTATAGACCTCTTTGCCAACAGTTTGGGCTGGATTATTGGCTTTTCATCACCCAGTGAACGGTCATCAGCAGCACTACAATCTTTTTCAATCGTTTCTCCGACGACCACCGCGATTAGCCATCGGTGGTAAAGACGTGCGTGCTTTGCCAAATTTTTATTTTTTCTTGCCCTTTGTACATAATACTCTCTGCGATCCCCCCATTGACAGTCGTATCCCTACTTTTTTCTTACCTTATACTGCATTAAATATCTCGCCAGCAAGTTTTTCATATGGATTCTCAATTTAAGATTCACCAAATTACCGAATTATATTCACAGAAGCCCATACATTTCCAAATAACAGAAATGAACAAGTCATTCATGATCTGGGTGGGTCGGCCGCAAGATGGCCTCGCCGATCTGTCTATTGCTATGCCTGCCATGAACAAGGTGAGTGTGGGGGGTATGATCGTGGGGGTATTTACGTGGTATACGGTGCTTACGCTGCGGCAGAACACGCCACCACCAGCATCCAACTTGATCACTCAGGATATGTCGGACGTCAGCGTGGATCTCGGCCGACGTTTAGGTAAGCAAGCTGTTTCAAATATCTGTCGAGCCATCTTTTCTTTTCATTGTCTAATCGAGTACCCCTTACATAGCACTTCGTTATGGCCAGCAGTTTATCGTTAGCATAAATGTACCTAGCGACGATCAAATGATGATGGCATTTGTAGAAAAGAAAATTACAACATTATTGAAGGATATCATTGTAAACTAAAGCTGGATGTAGAGACATAAATCAAGAGTATACCATATTTTTCATTTCATTGAAGACATCGATAGATTGGCAATTTATCAATGAGGGGCAATTCTTAAGCAACGTGGATCAAACGTGCAAGTTCTTTTTATTGAAAGGAAACCAAGTGGCTGTAATTGAAGAAATGATTTGGTCAGAGTAACCACAGTACAAGGCTTCTACTATTGTGTCGAAAAGTGTGTTTGACTAACTACGTTCCATTTCCATCCCTCTTTATGCATGGATCTATAAAATTTGAAAAATTGCCTTTTGGTGGTTGAATAGGCTTTCAGTATGTAGTTTTGATCAAGTAATGAAAATGATAAGAAACAAAGGGAAAGGAAGAAAAGGTAAAAAGCGAAGGAAAAGAGAATATAAGTATCTACAAAACAGCATTTATATAATGGAAGCAGAAAAAAAAAAAACGTTCGCCTTGGGGATTATTCAAAGATTACTTTTTCATGGTAGCGTGTGGTGACGGGTTTGCCTGCCTTTTTTTTTTTTTTTGTAAAGAGGCAGGGATGGAGGCGCATGCAAGTTTGGCGTGTATGATTTCCCTTAATGTTTAGTTATCTACAAATGGCTCGTCGCCGATAGTATTGATGATATCTTCAACAAGACGGCGATATTGAATAGTATCTTGTAGATTGGCTTTAACAAGAGCATTGCGAGCGATACGAGCTACATGCTGACGTCCATCTTGATTGACATGGACGCTGGTCATGATCTTCTGAACGAACGGAACTCCTTGTGCCGTATCGGCAAGAATGCTTTCCATGGATTCGCATACTCCCTCTATAATGGCTTGTTGTGTTTCAAGATCCTCCTGCTGGTTGATCATTTTGTATAAGACGCTAGATGCAATTTTTTGAACGGCCAAATGACGCAGGTGAGGTAACACTTGAGGTAAAAGGACCTTGAAGTGACCAGGCGACTCCAATGTATCCAACAACCAGTTGAGAAGAAGAACACCGTTAGGGTTTATAATTAGAAGAGGAGCATTTTGCACAATCGCAGCAGCGGCATATTTGCGTTGCCAATCACTGGTGTACTGACTCTCCAATGTTGCCCTAACGGCTCTGGCTCCAAATCTTCCCTGAGCGATTTCCCAGCAACGGTCAACGATGGCGTCATAAATGAATTGGTTGCGTCCCGATCCAAGCGGTAAACAACATTGGACGACATAGTTGCCAAATTGATCGAGGAATAAGGCTGGCACATACTTTGCCAAGTGGTGACAAATAAGAGCAATCTGGAATGAAGGAGAAATGTATGAATATGGAGGCATAACATAGTCTTTCAGACGTAGAGAGAAAGTAAAAACAAAGATGTACCTGTTTGTCAGTCGTAGACTTGTCAATGATCTTTTGAGCAGCCCAAGTACCATTTTTATGAACACCGATGGAAGCCAAGTAGGGAGCCACTTTTTCCAACATAGCGTCCTTGATCTCGCTACTGCATCGTTCATACAATTTTTGTATGACAGTGTTGCCAATGTGATCTTAAGCGAAAGATGCATGAGTTTATCGCTTGCCATGTGACCGGTTCAGCAACATTCAATGACTTACCACTACACAGTTCAACAACATCCGGTAGGCATTCTAAACCCATAGCTTCAATCTCGTCTTGCGAGTAATTACCGCTATCCAGACGTTTTCTCATTTCACGTAGACGGGCAGTTTCCAGTTTTCTACCTGTGGCAGTTTCGGATACAGCAGGGATACTGGCAGCATAATTGATGACAGCTCGTTCTGTACAACAGTGTTAATAAAATAAAATAAAAATGGTCCAAAGCGTGAACCACGAAACATAATGGTACACCATTATGGGAGTAAACGATGCTTTACCTTCAAAAACAGGTTCTTCGGCGCTATCGTCTAAATCCTTGAAAATCTTCTTGCGCTCCTGAATGGCATTGGCAGTCAAAGCAGCACTATTAGCACCAGCCATCTCAGCCATCAGCATGACCATAAGCATTTGTGCTTGATAGGCGTCATTGGGTTGGTTGCCACTTTCACCAGCTTGCCATGGAGATTTCTGACTGACATCTTCCAAAGCAGCGTTCTCCATGACAGGTGAAGGTGAGCCGTTGGTAGACTTCGTTGGCACCTTTGCATAACCGACACGAACAGCGCCAGTACCAGGACCCATAATCTCAACATTGTGCAAAGCCTTCTTGGCTCTGATAGCATCGTCTTGCGAATCGAAGTTGACAAAACCGCAGTTTTTATGAGCCAGAATACGAGCTGATTCGATGACGCCAAAGGTGGAAAACACCGTACGAAGCATGGTTGCGGTTGTACTGGAGGGTAGATTGCCAATCCCTAAAAAGTAAAGAGAAACATGTGAGTACGATTTCTGCATTGGGTAAAATCTCGATTGCGACCTAGCTAAATTGCTTGTTTCCATTGTTCAACTTACACAAAGCACGAGTAGGACCTTGTACAGTATTGTTCATGTCATTGTTGGATGAAGCAGCCGTGGCCACTTCAGGTTTTCCAAATCCAACTTTTACGAAAGATCCTCCAAGACTACTGGCCAAGCTTGAGCCAAAATCGTCTTTGGCTCTCAGAGCATCATCCAAATTGACAAAGTTAACAAAGGCGCATTCTTTGTCAGGCAGTACGCGAGCACTTTCGATAGGTCCGTAGGGAGAAAAAATTTGCATCAACTCGGGCACAGTGAGAGCTGGATCCACGTTACCAAACCAGAGAGACCGTGTGGGGGTTTGAGCTGACAACGGTTGTGTAGCACCAGTCGTCTCAAAAAGACGGTTGTTGTGGTACAACTCCTCGGTCCATTGATCGGCGAGGTCATTCCGAATGGGCAAGAAACGGTCAGAGGAGCTAAATTCGTGGTGATGAGCGGAGGCCAAGTTAGAGAGGTTTCCAGAGCTGGTAGATCCACGTAAGTTTCTTTGCCTGGCCATATCAGTTGGCCAGAACGATCCGGGATTCATCACCGGGTCCCGGTTTGGTGTAACCGTAGGACCTTCAATGGTGGCATCTGCCATGCCAAGACTGATAGCGCGGGGTCGATTCGAAGTCGGAGCAAATGGCTGGAATCTTGAGGGAGCAGAGGGTTGCGACGTTGGCAGGTAAATCTCTGGGTGCGAAGACAGCTGCGGTTTGGCTGATGTGGTGTAGGCACGACTCCTCATGGTGTTTTGATGATTCATTAATATATGATGGGGGTTCAAACCGTCCGAGTTCATTGTGTTCGGCCTTGCTTGAAGAGTAGCGTGATGATAACCACCGGAGGGTAATGAATCGTTCGATCTCATATCCTTATCGTCATCCAAACCCAATGTTGCCATTGTACTCGCGATGGTTCCCGAGCGCTCTTCATCCAAGATATCACTAGAAGGAGACTGCAATGATGGAACGAAGCCCATAGAAGCATCAATGTCCATCCATGCGGATCGAAACATAGACGAGCCAAGCGGTGACGAATGGGTCACAGAGCCCGAACGTTGTCTTGAACTAACAGGGATGGCTGGTCTGCTAGGATTAAAGTCAAGGTTGGTCGGAGTATAAGGGAAAGCTGTCGACTGTGAAGGCATTGTGTCCGCCCGAGGGCGTCTACCAGAAGCGGTAGGCTCCATGGGAAGCTGCGGGGCAATATCAAAGGGTCGCTTGAAGTACGACATATTGGATGGCTTCTCGGGTATGCTTGGAAAGGCATTGGCCATTGAAACCTTCCTTAAATCTTCCTGATCACCAAGATCGTCCATTTTTCTTATTGTAATGGAAAAAAAAAGTGCTGTCAGCCGAGCCGAACATGGCAGTAGGGTCAAGTGACATAGTGCTTACCTCAAAGCATTCACGTTTTGACTTGAATACTTTATTGCTCCTTAACCTATAATATCAATACCTTTCCCGAGCAAATGGGAGGTATCGCAGGAGAATGAGTAAAGACTGTGTGTCCAACAACTTTGAGTCTGGAACGTCATCATAATCCACGACTGCAGAAAAAAATAATCATCGGGGTTCTAAAATTTTAGAAGCTTGAGATGCAAAGCAAGTCCAATCCATGGGGGCCCAACAAAATCCAAACACAGCAGCAGTTGGGGGATCTTGAGCGTGTTCAGCATGGATGATATGATCCTCTTTCAGATAGTCTTTGAAAAGATGACTGTCGAAGCAGTGGGCTCAACTTCATCCTGAGGTTAATAAAGAATTAAAGTTAGGCCCCAAGTAAACAAAGTGCGTGGTGGTGCTGGTGCCAAGGTGTTGTTGATGATGGGACCATTTTTGGGGCTCAATGTTATTGTTCTAGAGTGATATTCAAATCTTCATTCACGCAGAGCAATGTGGTATCCAAAATTAGACAAAGAGCTGGGTCCGTGGAATGATTTTTGTATATCGAAAAGGGGGAAAGAAATTCGTTTGAGCATGATTTTGAGGGCTTCTTAGCAAGCAACACGCTTTGCTTGCATTATTTTTGACAACGGAAAAAGGTTTGCTTTGCTGGTTGGAAGCCAGCACTGTATAAAAGTGACTCGATGACGGTCATCGATTGAATATCTTTCATTTCAAGTAACATTGAACGAGGTCAAAAAGACAGTGGAAAAAAAAAAAGCGTTCCAGCCCTTTGCAAGAACTCATTGGATCGTTTTGTCTCCGTCAACTTTCTAGCCTCATCACTTTATTAAAGCAAATTCCTTGGCTAGCCAGCTTTTCCTTTTTTCTCTTCGATATTGATAATGAGACGAATCACTCCACTGATGTTGATATTACTCTCATCCTCTGCCTTGGGGGCTCCCCAAATACTATCTCATCTATTAGACATTTCTGATTCAATGACCAACAGCATCACTACGCCAACACCAACATCTCATACGGCTGATTCTTCTGCTGCTGCAGCTGCTACTACTACTACACAACCGGCTGTCAACACACCCACGCCATCACCCGTAACTACATCCAAGGAAGCAAAAAATCCTACGACAACCAGCTCTACTCAAGGTGACAATCATCATGGAAGTCAGGACACTCCACCGGATTCCTCATCCGCCATAGCTACAAGCTATCAAATCACACTACCTGCATCTACTGTGGTCGCTTGGAGTACAAATGCTGCCGGTGAAGTGTTTAGTACACAATCCGTTGTTCCCCCAAGTGTATCCGTTGTGGTCAGCACCATCTATTCATCGAGCGCTTCTACTACTTCTCCAGTAGCCCCTGCAGATTCTCAGCCATCTTCTAGTACACCTTCCACGGGCGTCATCATTGGTTCTGTGTGTGCTTTCTTGGCTATCCTAATTGCTGGCGGAGTCTATGCTTTCTTCTGGAAAACACGACGTCCTTCCAATCGTCAAATGGCTCGGTTGTATGGTGGAGAGCAAGGTATTATGCAGGACGATGACGAAGCTTCAAGCAAGATGTTGAGCGACGATCGACCAAAATATAGAACTGGGCCTGCTCCGTATTATTCCTACGCTCAGGATCCTCCAGTGATGTCGAGCCCAGCTATGGCTGAGCCCCGTGTTTCCATGCCACCGCGAGGATATGTGTCTCCCGAATTATCTAGCCAACGTATACCCATCTTCCAGCGACCAAATGAAAAATAGAAATCTTCCATACAGAACCTCCGTCTGTATGGTCTGAAGCCAAGCGGCATACAGACGCTCTCCCCTTGAAACATAAGCATCTCCCCTCATCTCTAGACCTTTCTTTCTCAGATTTCTTTTATTACCATAATAAACATTGAAACATCAGAATGCATGTATTTACAGATTTTTTGGTTTCTATTACACAATCTCCAGAAATTCCTGGGGCTTTAAATGGAAAGTGCTCCAGAACTCATCAGAATTCAGCCGAGGTTTAACACCCCCTTTGTGCACGATTTCCTCTAATGTACCCTTGTCTCCAATGGCTTCACGGCAATCAGGGTCATTATGCCGCAGATCTTCTATAGTATCGATCTGTTCTTTTGATCCCCATACCAGAAACATTTTCATCCAGTCGGTGGCAGTTTGATCACTGATCAACCAACGCTCGCCTGGTGTAAACTGGCCATGTACTGCAAAAATAGCTCGCGCGACGTCTTTTCCATGAATGAGATGGAGCTGACGAGTAAGGATCTTCCCCTTGATAGATTCAGGCTTATTCATCCGTGGCATCCAATTCTTAGGTTGTCTAAAATATAATGCGTTAGCCCTAGGTAAAAAGAAACCGTGATCACAACCCATAAAGGGATGCCAGCCCTGCTAAACATTACCTCTGACCACCCCAAAGTCCGCATAAATGCAGTACTGTTCCTTTCTTTTGAATAACAACGTGTTCTGCAGGAAGTCTACCAGTATCGAGGGATGGATCCAAAGGTGTGTGACGGTCGCTGGGGTCGGCGGAGAAGACACGTGTTGAAGACAATAGAATCCAATGCGATGGCCCTTTCTTACTTGTGTACTCATCTATTAATTGGCTCATAGTATTTGCGCTCAAAACAGGGAAGGTCACCAGAACAGTTTGCGCCCACGGTAAGTTAGAGACGTCGGGAGTGTCTGTCAAAGTCCAAGGAATAGTGCCATTACGGCCATCACGCGTAGTGGCAGCAAATGAGACTTTTTGGTCCAAGAGAAGGTCTTGCAAAAACTGACCAGTCCAACCTAAGCCAAGGATCAGCACCTGAATAGATCCTGCAAATGATAATTGCTGCATGGGTTGGTAGTACGGGGATCGCTTGGGTTGTCTCGGATTTGGAAAGGCAATCGATTGAGCGTACCGAAATTTTCAAATTACGCAAGTCACATGATTGGTATCCTTGGAATGCGGCCGCACAGGGAAGAAATTTCCTGGGAGAGGGTGGCTTAGGTCCAAAAGGCTTCCGAAGCACCCTAGTCGACAGACTAGATGCATAAACATTTAATTTATATTATAGCTTCCTGTATCTTGTTTTTCTGTTTCTTTCAGAGTCCATTTGATGCGGTTGTGTCTCCAGACCTTAACGCTGTGATCAGAGATAGGAAACATTCTTTATGAAGGCATCCGCCGCGGGAACGATTTGCCCCAAAATGAAGTTTAACAGCAGCCAATCAGCTTGGGGTTCGGGAGGGAGCCAGAAACCCTCTCTCACACTGTCACTGAAAAAATTCTTTTCGAGCTGAACTCGTTTCTTTTCACCCTTTCTTTCCGTCACCATGCTTCGCTCAACCGCATCTCGCTTGTTGGCTAACGTCCGAGTCGCCCCTAAGGCCTTTGCTCCTGCCGTATGTATTACATGCCTTCTTCTTATACTACTTGATACGCTTTAACGTCATAGCCCATTAACGCCTACGATGTTTATCCATTTTTTTTTGGTTCCCGTGTTTAGCGTGCTTTCTCTACCACTGCTCCTAGCTTCTTCGCTTCTGCCACCGATGCTTCTGAGAAAGTCAAGATCACCCTCCCAGAGTCTTCTTTCGAGGTTTACAACCTTGAGAAGCCTTCTTTGGAACTAGAGTTCTCCAAGGAAGCGCTGGTCGATATGTACACAAAGATGGTCACCATGCGCAGAATGGAGATGGCTGCTGATGCCCTTTACAAGGCCAAGCAAATCCGTGGTTTCTGCCACTTGTGCACTGGACAGGTACGTAGTCAATCTTTTTTGCTTTTATACAACCGTTCTATTTCCACTTTTTGGTTGTAAACGGGAACGGGATATCGCGGGAACTGACATACAAAAAAAAAAAACCTTTGTACCTTATAGGAAGCTGTCTCTGTCGGTATGGAATCTGCTATCAACTCTAGCGATCAAATCATCACTGCCTACAGATGCCACGGTTTCACCTACGTCCGTGGTGGATCCATCAAGAGCATCATTGGTGAACTTTTGGGTCGTGAATGCGGTATCTCCAAGGGAAAGGGTGGCTCTATGCACATGTTCTCCCCCGCTTTCTATGGTGGTAACGGTATTGTCGGTGCTCAAGTCCCTCTTGGTGCCGGTATTGCTTTCACCCAAAAGTACTTGGACATCCCTGCCGTCACTTTCTCTTTGTACGGTGATGGTGCTTCCAACCAAGGTCAAGTCTTCGAGGCTTACAACATGGCCAAGCTTTGGGATCTTCCCTGCGTCTTTGTTTGCGAGAACAACAAGTATGGTATGGGTACCTCTGCTGCCAGATCTTCTGCTTCTACCCAATACTATACCCGCGCTGGTTACATTCCTGGTATTCAGGTCAACGGAATGGATGTCTTTGCTGTTCACCAAGCCTGCAAGTTTGCCAAGGAATGGACCACTTCTGGCAAGGGTCCTCTTGTCATGGAATTGAACACCTACCGTTATGGTGGTCACTCCATGTCTGACCCCGGTACCACTTACCGTACCCGTGAGGAAATTCAACACATGCGTTCCACCTCCGATCCCATCACCGGTCTCAAGCAACACCTTCTTGACAACAGCGTCGCCTCTGAAGCTGAGCTCAAGGCCATCGATAAGGAAGCCCGCAAGATCGTTGATGAGGCTGTCAAGGAAGCTCAAGCTTCCCCCGAGCCTGACTTGAAGGAGTTCTGGACCGACATCTACCAACCCGGTTCTGAGCCCGTGATGGTTCGTGGCCGTGAACCTGGCGAATCCCACTGGTACTAAATCAAACACTTGGGATATCGTTGATATTCGTTTGATGTAGAAAAAAATCCTTCAAAAGAAAAAAAAAAAATCTAAACAGATACAACCAAAATCTTTCACGCTCAGTAACTATTTGTGGTTCTGTTCTATCCACTTTCTACTCTCTCCCTTATCATTTTTTACGCCATGCTTTTGTACGCTTCTTTTCTCTCTAGACTTGCCGACATCCTGCAACACTTTTACATATTCACCAATAAACTCTCGACACTTGTCAATGAATAATACAATTTAGGAAAACAGTGGGGGGATGTACATTGTATAACAGGATGCTTTTTGATGAGCACTATTTAGTGAATGCGGTTCAATACGGTCTATTACTATGGGTAGGTCGCCCAGTGAGCATTAATCGATTGCCCATTCCTAAAGCCATGGAGAGATGGTCAGGGTGTCTTGAAACGGGGTATCCTGGGGAGTTATTCATGGCAGCATCAGCAGCAATGCTCGCTCTTGCTTGTTGAGCACTCTTTCGCTGGGACGTGCTTGATCTCATCGACATGGTCTGTGTGTAGCCATAATTTCCAGGTGTGCCTTGGTCGCTTAATTCGCCCAACATTTGATCTTCATTGAGCTCCAGCTGCGGTGCAGACGCTCGACCTGTACGGTGCGTTTTTTGGGGTTCTCTGTCCGGCACGGTGACTCCTCTACGGCTTCGCTTTTGCCGTCGCTTCCGTCTATACAATGATAAGATGATAAATGCCTCTAGAAAATAGGAGCCATTCAAAAGGATGGACCTATCGCTTACCTTGTTTCACGCATACGATCCCGCTCTATCTTTTCCACTTCAGGGTCGGTGAGATGTAATATAACAGGAGTGAATTGCACTGACACGTCGTCATTTCTGATACTTTTTTTCACCCGAGGCAGGAAAACTTGCTTCAGTTCATCATCGTCCACAGGTGATCCGTCAAATTCATACCCAGTGAGAAGTAGTGACTTCATATATACGTGAACTTGTTCGCGTATCGAATGTGCAATGGCAGTTCTGGTAACCATAAACCTTGGTCAGTGGATCTCATCAAAAGTATCCATTCATATGTCTGTGTAATGAACTCACTTGAATTCGCCGCCCAAGCCAAGGTCAGTGGCCAGTATGTCAGCAAACTGCTCTGGGGAATTGTTCTGGCTAGCAATATCCCATTCAAATTGATCGATCAACGCACGATTTCCTACTGTGATGTCAAGCTAAATTACAAGCAGATGTCAGTAGATGTTCTCTGATAGCTTCTTTTAAAAAATTACGAGTCTCTTGCCTTAATAACTGTCCGTAGTTCCAGACCCAACGAGGCAGCTTCTTGTAGTTGACGACATGGTGGTGAATTTTCGTTCGATTCTGATATAGTTGGAGCATGGAGATAGTAGTCTTCGGTTTGCTCGCGTATAGCTTTGGCAATATCCGTGGCAAATAAGGGAGCAGGTAGACTTAAATCATCGCACAAAACCGCAGCAAATGCCTCCGGTGTAATGACCGTTTCTGTGAGAACCAAAGCATTTAGTTGAGCTGGGCGGGTACTTGCATAAATTGACATTCATTAGTTTCAAATCTTTCAAGTTACCGTTCAAATTCCAAGTAAATGTGTCGCTCAAGCGATATCCTTCTGCTTCTAAATCAATTCGTATGGGGACCAGCCTTTCTTCCTTCTGATTTTGCTCTCGTGAATATGCGACACCTCTGTGGGGGAACAAAATGGTGGATCAACTGGTATGTCCTACATGCAACCTTCATCAAATTCACACTTACACTCGAAGCTCGCTGCTTTTGAATCGCTTCGGTCTTTGCATTGGATATAAGATTTGGCTTGGTCCGTTGGTTGGGACGTTGCCAGGTCCCCGGTAGCCAGGACCGAAATAATGACTTTGGAGGCGGTGTCGATAGTCTTTTTCGATATTGTACATCTCTATGTCCCCTTTCTTTTGTTTGGCAAGTTGTATATGCTCATTTCGTTGCTTATTAAGAATGTTTTGATATTCTGTGTCTTTTTGAATGTAGTGACCGAGATTTTTCTTTTGAAGTGGCGTTTCAATCGTTATGCTTCTTACAGACGGTGTCAAAATATTTCGTCCAGCAGCATGGCTCGTCGAAGCGGGTGGTAGACTTGAATACGCAGCATATCGAGTATGAATGTCCATTCTTGCATGGGCTGCGAAGTAAAGTGAGTGCGTGGAAATCGCTGTGAACTGCTGATTCACACACTGGAAATCTCGGGCAAAGACAGTCTGAATTTCAGGTCGCTTCAAAAAATATCATGTAATTATATCATTGAAATATTCGCGTCAGGCACCATTGCAGTGCTACCACATTCCTAGGCGCTGATACGGAGAAGCAGTCTCTTAGGGGTGCTGTATATCTTGTGACGCCATGTATTCCATACCCCTTAAAGTCGTGATAGCAATATGAAGAAAATCGCCAGTACCTAGAGGCAAGGCAGGTTGGGTTGTAACGACTATGGCACTAGAATGAGAGTGATAAACCTAGTACTGTGATGCTCGAGCAACCATAGTTCCTCAAGCCAGACTCAAGCCAGATGATCATTTTTTGTAGATATAAACTCGGAAACCCTTGCTCAGCTCTTGATATGTTCACTTTAAAAGATTCACTAGTAATACTTTGTACATTTCTGTTTCTGAGAGCCCGTATGATGACTTGATATAATCAAGAAAGGAATGACATCTGTCGGATGGCCGATCTGATGGCATTGGCAACACTCAGATTGACCCGACATCCAAGATGATGCTTTTTATATTCATTTTTAATTTAAAAAAAAGTGGTGTTGAGACGTTTCCGAAGAAACAATGCCTTCAAACACATAAGTGTTTACGAGTGAGCAGAGCTCAGCAATAATCCGTTCTTCTCTAGAGGGTCTGCCAAATATCTCTCCTTCGTTCGCAAACAAGGATTCGCAAGCTGGCACCTGCGGGGGCCAATTTATAGGGAAAATTTTGTGGTGACGGTCAAAATTCAGTTGCCTTACTTTCTAATATGTGTTTCTAGATCGTTTTTTGTAGTGAAAGATAATATAATGATTTGTTAATTTGGTCCTTCCTATTGGAATGCTTATACAAACCCGATAAGCGACAATTACCAAACTTCAAGTTGGTGGGTTTTTTTAAACAAAAATAAAAGTAAAATAAATTATTAACATCAATTACATACACAAAGTACAGAATTATTTTTTTCAGTGGAGAAAACACAAAAAGGGCTACATCAGAACAAGATACCCTGTTGGTTGGCAAGAAGCCAGTCTTCTGTACTGGTAAATATCATAGACGACAGTAAAGAAATGTCTAAAAGTGATTCAGCCGGTGACCTTGAGGAGGAGGACGACCTTGCATATCTTGCTGTTTGAGGAGCATGCTTTTCACGTATAGACTCCCTCATAGCGGAAAAGTTGGAAAGTGGATGGAGTTTGTAATCGGGAGATATTTGAGGTGCACTACCTCCTGTTGGTTCAGGTGAACTTTCTCGACTAGCGAGGTTAGGACTAACATTTGGTATGGACAAGGGAGATTTTTGGATCAGCTTCTCTACAGCTCCCAGAATTTTTGCGATGCCTGGGATTCGCCTTGTGAGAGCCTGTAGATACATGACGTTATACTCGATGAGCTTTACGGTGGCATCTAACTTTTCGTCTGTAATCCGATCGGCAGCGATATCGGTGGTGTAAACAATTTGTATCCGTGTTGCTTCATGCGCTGCAATTGCGAGACTAGGATCGCCAACTTCTTCCGGCAAATGGTAAAGAGCGTTTTGGAAAATGTTGGATATGTCACACGCATGCTGGTAGCACGCATCTTGTTTCTCGATGATAAAGTCGACCGGCGCAGCAATTTGGATAGCTTCTATGCTGGATGTCTTTGGATAGGATAGGCCAGGCATAACTATTCGGAAAATGTCGCAGTAGCATAGATGATACAAAATTTGTATTAAGAATAGCGGTAGTAGCAGACCTTGTTCCTTTCGGATAAAGATAACAGAAGGCGTGAGAGCAAGGTCCGATGGACAGCTCATTTTCCAAGCCATTAGATCAGAAAGGATGCGCGAAAACTCGGAAGTGGGAAGCCATGGATCTTCATCCTCCATGAATCGCTTGACATATTTCAGAACCCTATTGCGGATATACACAATACGAATCATGTATGCTCGATAATCCATATTACTAGTAGGTGAGATAGGTTGATCGAATATATTGGCAAACTTGAGCGTTTCTCCTGGTGTCACGGTTTCAGTTATGCAGGGTCGTTCAAACAAGAAGTTGTCTTCTGAACAAGGAAGCTGAATTTTGATATCGCTTTCATCTATCAATTGTAATTGCTTGACGCCGGAAGCCGTCGATGAATCCAGAAGATAGCATGCCCACATCAGTCGCCTTCGACATTCTTTCTCAGTGCAGTTCATGGTTGACTCCGAACACAAGACATCAAAGTCGTATTCTAGATTGATTTGTAACGCTTGAGACATGCGAGCTGCCAAGCCAGTTAATAAGAAGCAATTACTTAGTTTGCCAACTCGATTTTCGTGTTCGTGCAGTAGAATGACGGACATTAGATTGCTGATGGATATTGAGTTTGGAGATATCATTAAAAGCTGATGTGCGTGGTTCGCCCATTGATTGCCCATCTCCCATAGCTCTGGCGATTCGGCATGGTTTATTTTTGTTGCCAGAGCACATATTGTGAGTAATAACGTCTTTGCTTCAGCGGTCGATTCGTGACCTTCGTCGAGTCGAAAGATGAATGTTGGTTTGTGAAGAAAACCAAACATTCGAGATGGATATATCTCTGAGAAAAATCTCTCTACCAGCATTCGTACCAATACCTTGTCAGGTAATTGTATTTCAATGGGCGACGAAATTGGAACTCTTATTGCGTGAGTAGAAACGACTTTACTTGATGGGTAGGATTGTGTTCTTCGAGGTGAATTAATACCAATCTGCGTGACATGGTCGGCATTTAAAGTAACTAGAACTTTAGTTCTATTGTTACTAGGCACTTCGCTGTCCGTAAGATTGGGCCGTGTTGGCTGCGAGGTAATGGGTTGTTGTTGTATGTCAACTTGATTACTTGACGGATTAGGTTCATCAAGTGAACTACTAGTTTCAATGCTCGACGATGAGCGACCAGAGCTATTGGCGTAGGTGCATAGCAAATTGTTGTAAACGCACCGGTTGCAAGCCGGTCGACCTCCACTGCATTTTCGTTTTTGATTTCGACACTCAAGGCAACTTCTGATGGTACGTCGACGTACGGTTCCGGCTTTTGTTAAAGTTGACATTGTTTCAGCAGTTAACTCAACTGTATGTACTGGACCGTTTCCTCGTCGGCAAACTTCGTGCAACCGACTGCAATTGCCACATACACCAGAGCGGGTATCGCATTTGACTCTACGAGCCCTACAAGTCAAACAGCCTGATTTAGAACGATGTTTTGGTTCTTTTGTCTGCATCGCGAACCTCTTCACTCCATTGGGTACGGGATGTGAATTTCAAACAGAGTGTGGGGAAAGTCCCAGAGCAAACTTGATAGGTCGCGTGATTTCCATGAAAAATGGTGTGAGCCCGCCACTTCTTACCCAAGCGCTTATTGCCAGGCTAGAGTCATAAGCGATATCCGCATACATCTTTGCTTATGTTTCCTCAATGGCAGTGTAAGTCTGGCTGCAGACTAGGTGAAGGATTGGAAAAGATCTTGAAAACAATTGTTGTGCTGAGGATCATTATCCGACAACTTTCAGGCACAGTTCTCAAAAGCCAATGTGAGAATTTGCGATACTTTTCCACACTTATCCGAGTGCCGGACAATGGATGACCCCCACGCCTGAGCGCGAACTTATATAAGCAAGCACACTTCCCCCAGCGGATGCTAATCATCAATACAGCAAGGCAGCTAAGGACAAGGCTCCATAGTAGAAAATGAAATTACCTGAACAAGCTATGCTCTGGCAGCGACGGCACCTGTTCTCGCCTATGCTGGTTTTCGCAACTCTGTACGTGTCAATGGCAGCATTCAACTTTGGCTACGACACTTCGATCTTTTCCTCGATCCAAGGCATGGCTTCATTTACCAATGAATTTGGATCTTATAGTGATTCCCTTAAGCGTAACACTATACCGCCGTATCTCTCCTCCATCATGAACTCCACTCCTTTCCTCGGCAAGTTGATAGGTACACTGGCGTGTGCTCCGTTGATGGAGAGGTATGGTCGAAAGTCAGCTATCCTTGTCATTGCTGTTCTCAGTATTATTGGATCCCTCCTTCAAACCACTTCGTATAGTGCCGCCCAGTATACTGTCGGTCGAATCTGCTGCTATATGGCCACAGGCTTCACTATCAGCGTTGTGCCCGCATATCAAAGTGAAACTGCTCCTGCAGAACTTCGGGGCGCCATCGGTGCTACTTTACAGCTATGGATTGGTGTTGGACAAGTTATAGGTGCTGTAGTCACCAATGCCACAGCGACTATGTCTGGTAGAGAAGCTTGGCTCATCCCTACTGGCATCCAATTTCTCCTGCCTGTCCTGTTGCTGGCTGGATACCCATTCATTCCTGAATCACCCCGCTGGTTGCTCGCCAAGGAGAGACGGGACGATGCTGTTGTTGCTCTTCTCCGCTTGAGAGTCAAAGGAACTACTTCCAAAGATGTGGAATATGAGTTAGATCTGATTGCACAAAATGAACAAACCCACGGAAAAGGTCCCTGGAAGGATCTTTTCAAGGGAACGAACCGTCGACGTACTATCATTGCGGTTGGCGCCATGGTCTGTCAACAAATTACAGGACAAGCTTTCGTCGGCCAGTATTCAGTGGTATTTTACCAACAACAAAATATCACCAATCCATCCCCTTACCTGTTAGGTGTCATCGGATCTACTACAAGCTTGGTCTCATCCCTTCTCGTAAGTCTCATCATCGACAGTTTTGGAAGACGTCCTATACTGCATATAGGATCATTTATGATCACTGTATGGCTCTTCGTGCTTGGAGCGATGGGAAGCATTGCGCATCCCAATGACGTTCAGAAAAATGTCATGGTGGCAGCTAATATGTTATTTGGAAAATCATACGGTATGTCCTGGGCCCCTCTGAGCTACGTTATTATGGGCGAGGTCGCATCTGGTCGGATGCGTGAAAAAACTCTCAACCTGGCTACCTCTGTGTCCGTCATCTTGACTTTCCTGGTCTCCTTCACTCTACCTTATCTTCTCAATGCACCATATGCCAACCTTCAAGCTAAGGTCGGCTACATTTACGGATCCTTTTCCATTCTCACATTTTTCTTTGCTTATTTCTACGTACCTGAACTTAAGAATCGGTCGCTGGAAGAAGTGGATGAGATATTTGAAAACAAGATTCCTGCGCGCAAAACTAATTCGTATGTTGCTACCGGTATTGGTCGGCAGATCACGGAGGCAGAAGGTGCTACGACTGCGCATCACCATAAGGATGTTGAACACGATGACTTTGAACAATTTGAAAAAGTGTAGTTTTTTCTTTGTATCCATAACCAGAATTCCCCCATTTTTGATGTGTTAACTATTGACATTAAATGAATAAATACGTAATACCCTTTTCGCTAAAATTAATACAATGATGTTCTTAATGGCGTATATTGGCGAGACCTCAGTGCTGCTTAAAGCTGTGTGTACGGAAAACACTCTTTCGAAATAACGCCAACACTGGGTTTTCAACGGAAATTCGGTTGTATGCCTCCACAAATTACTTAACAAGCAAATTGGATTGGATTCAACAAGTCATCCGCAGCTGATACTTTGTGGGAGATTTGTAGACCTATCGCATATCGCCTACTTGACATGACCCACCTTTCTGGGATCACGCCAGCATACGCCAAGTGTATTGTGAATTGCGTGATCCGCCAACAGCGGGAAACAAAGTTTAATTTAAGGAAGTCGTTCCGCTTGCGGATCGCGGCTAAAAGAAGGTTTTTGCCCATAGAAACGATATAAATTGTATTCCACTGCCAAAACCACTTTGGACTACCCCTCATTCATTCCATAGTTAACCATTATGGCACCAGCCAGACCAAACTTTCTGATTATCATTGCCGATGACCTTGGGTTTTCCGATGTGGGATGCTTTGGTGGTGAAATCAAGACTCCCAACCTCGACTCGCTCGGAAGAACTGGTGTCCGGTTCAAGGATTTCCATGCTGCAGCTGCATGCTCTCCAACCCGAGCTATGCTCATGAGCGGCACAGATCACCATCTCACAGGTCTTGGACAGCTGGTAGAATTTACCAGTAACAGCCCAGCACATCAAGGAAAGCCAGGTCATGAAGGCTACCTTACCGATAACGTTGCAACATTGCCTGAGGTTTTGCGAGATGGAGGATACCATACCATCATGTCAGGAAAATGGCATCTTGGTTTACGTCCCGAGTACTCTCCTAACGCTCGTGGCTTTACGCGAGCGTTCACCTTACTACCCGGTTGCGCTAACCACTATGGCTGGGAGCCTCAAATTGAAGAAAATGGGATATCACCTAAGTTCTTCGATACCGCTGTAGCTGCCTTACACATGGAAGATCGCGAATATGTCGATAACTCAAAGTTGCCGGATGACTTTTACTCTACTGATCACTACACCAACAAGCTTCTGCAGTATTTTGAGGAGCGACCTACAGACAAGCCATTTTTTGCCTATCTGCCTTATTCAGCCCCACACTGGCCTCTGCAGGCACCCAAGGAAAATTCCAGTCGGTATAAAGGGGTATATACGGATGGCCCTGAAGCTCTAAGACAAAAACGTCTCCAAGGACTCATTCGGGAAGGTCTTGCTTCAGCGGATGTGAAAGCGCACCCCGTCGTAGCACCAGGTTCGAATGAGTGGGAAGACATGGATGACATTACACGCGCCAAGTCAGCAAAGGCAATGGAGGTATACGCCGGAATGGTGGATCGCATGGATGAGAACATTGGAAAAGTCATCACCTATCTCAAGGACAATGACTTGTATGACAACACTATGATCTTTTTTGCCTCAGATAATGGTGCTGAAGGAGCAAGTTATGAGATGTTACCTGTGATAGGCGACAATATCACTGCTCATATCGAGAAGTATTACAACAACTCACTGGACAATATCGGACAAAAGGATAGCTTTGTGTGGTATGGCTCGCGCTGGGCACAAGCAGCAACAGCGCCATCTAGACTGTTTAAAATGTTTTCGACAGAAGGAGGTGTTCGGGTACCTCTCATCATGAAGCCGCTCGGTTCTGGTAACCCTAGCATTTGTGACGAGTTCTGTACCATGATGGATATTATGCCTACCCTTCTGGAACTTGCTGGAATCGAGAAGCCAGGTAGTACTTATAACGGTCGGTCAGTAAACAGTATGCGAGGCTCGTCTTGGGTGCCATATCTCAATGGGTCAGCAGAACATATCCACGACGACGACCATGTTACCGGCTGGGAATTGATAGGAAACGGAGCTCTTCGCAAAGGAAACTGGAAAATCAATTTTGTAAACAAGCCTTTCGGGCCTGAAGCTTGGCAATTATACAACTTGTCTGTCGACCCGGGCGAGACCACTGATCTTGCCGAACAAGAACCAGAAAAGCTAAAGGAGCTGATTCATCACTGGCAGCAATATGCTCTGGAAACTCAGGTGGTTGGTCTCAAACCGGATCTAGGCACTATTGTAGTGCGAGATGAAATGGACGACCCTACCAAGTGGATGAAATATGAAACCAGCAGCGGAATTTCTAAACAGTTAAAAAATGAACGCGCCGCAGCAAAAGTCATAGATGAGCATTTTATATAAGGATTATGTTGCTTTTATAAAATCAAATACAACCAATGCATTGTACCAATTCTCCCACACCTTACCACTGTCGTCCTGATAAAAACAAGTTTTTGTTACGTTTTTTACGCTTACTAAACAAAAGCTGTACCCTGTGGAATTTTGCCGAGTCTTATCATTTTCGCCAATCTCTAGGCTGATTGCGGACTTGGCTGTTGCGTTACATGCCACCGGAACAACTGATCATGTTATACCATGTATCTCAACGATAAGAGCTTTATACTTCCATGGGGTATAAAGGGTCCAGCTCACATAGACACAACACGTGCCTTTACCAGTTTGGCAAAGCTTTTGTGAATTGACACACTGGTTTGAACCTGTTGAAGTCAGTCCCGTTGTGAACAGTCACGCAAGAAAAAAAATTTTTGCTTTGAAAAAGGCTGAGCGGTGTTCTAATTGAAAGTCTATAAAAGATAGAGCGATTCACCTCTGAATTAGAGGGGGGGGTTATAACACCCCCTTCACTTTTGTAAAATCTTTGTATTCTACTATCAATAAACACGTCATGTCCACTCAACAATTATTGGATTGCTCTAAGGCTAATGACTACTTGAAGGAATACAAGCAACGCGATGGTCTCTCTGCCGAAGAATTGATGGACGAGAAGCTCACTGGAGGCATCACCTACAATGACCTTTTGATTCTTCCTGGCCTCATTGACTTCCCTGCTTCCAAGGTCTCTCTTGAAAGCAAGATCACCAAGAACATCACTCTCAAGACTCCTTTCATGTCCTCCCCTATGGACACTGTCACTGAGACTGATATGGCTATCTCCTTGGCTCTCTTGGGTGGCATTGGTATTATTCATCACAACTGCTCCGCTGATGAACAAGCCGACATGGTCCGCAAGGTCAAGAAGTTTGAGAACGGTTTCATTGCTGATCCTATGGTCTTGTCTCCTGAACACACTGTTGCTGACGTCAAGGAAATCAAGGAGAAATATGGCTTCTGCGGTATTCCCATCACTGGTAAGTTTCTTGAAAACCTTTTTGAGGACATTTCTTCATCATCCCATTTGCATATAAGAAGGTTGGTTTGGAGGATGAGTCATTTAAACCTTTTAACTTTCGTTCTTCCGTTAATGGAGTACCTCGAAAGAGGCGGTATCCTTGTGGAGACTTTTTGGTTCTGATCATATCACACCTTTTTCATTGTATTTGGGATGAAGAAGAAATGACTTGTCCCATATCCATTGTCTCTGATGACTAATCTCTTTATCAACCCTTACTATAGATTCTGGCAAGATGAATGGAAAGCTCGTTGGTATTGTCACTGCTCGTGATATTCAATTCCATGATGACGATGCTTCTCTTGTCAAGGACATTATGACCACCGATGTTGTCTCTGCCAAGCAGGGTGTTACCCTCGAACAGGCCAATGACATTCTCCGCTCTTCCAAAAAGGGAAAGCTCCCTATCGTTGATGAGAGCGGTAACTTGGTCTCTCTGTTGTCTCGCTCCGATTTGCTTAAGAACCAGACTTATCCTTTGGCTTCCAAGTCTCCTCACTCCAAGCAATTGCTTTGCGGTGCTGCCGTTGGTACTCGTCCCGATGATCGTGAGCGTCTTCACAAGTTGGTTGAAGCTGGTTTGGATGTCGTTGTTTTGGACTCTTCCCAAGGCAACTCTATTTATCAAATCGAAATGATCAAGTGGGTCAAGGAAACCTTCAAGGACCTTGAAGTCATTGCTGGAAATGTTGTTACCCGTGAACAATGTGCCAATCTTATTGCTGCTGGCGCTGATGGTGTCCGTATTGGTATGGGCTCTGGTTCCATTTGCATTACCCAAGAAGTCATGGCTGTTGGTCGCCCTCAAGCTACTGCTGTCTACCGTGTCTCCCAATTCGCTAACCGCTTTGGTGTTCCCACCATTGCTGATGGTGGTATTGGAAACATTGGTCATATCACCAAGGCTGTTGCTCTCGGTGCTTCTGCTGTCATGATGGGTGGTCTTTTGGCTGGCACCACCGAATCTCCAGGTGAATACTTTTACCATGAGGGCAAGCGCCTCAAGAAGTACAGAGGTATGGGTTCCATTGACGCTATGGAGAAGGTCTCCTCCAAGGATGGTAACGCTGCTACCAAGCGTTATTTCTCTGAAGGTGACAGTGTCAAGGTTGCTCAAGGTGTTGTTGGTACTGTCATGGACAAGGGTTCCGTTCGCAAGTTCATTCCCTACCTCACTACCGGTCTTCAACACGGTCTTCAAGACATTGGTGTCACTAGCATCAAGGCTTTCCGTGAAGGTGTTGATAATGGCACTGTCCGTTTCGAGAAGCGTACTGCTTCTGCTCAGCTTGAAGGTGGTGTCCACGGCCTCCACAGTCACGAGAAGAAGTTGTTTGCTTAAAGGATTCATGACTATTTCTTCTTAAAAAAAATTCCTTTTTGCATTTTCCTCACATCTCTCACCTGCTTCTAATCATTTCAAGTGTATCTAAAATATCCACATCGTGAGCCTAAAAAATTTGCGTTTTGTTGACATTGCAAGTAAATATCATTTTCTATTAAAAAAAGTTTTTAAAAAAAAAATCGTAAGGATTGTTCCAAGTTGCATTGTTATGTGGAATTAAAGACACTGAGAACTTGATATTTGTCGCTTGATTGCTTTGAAAATATTTGTTCAATGATTTTATAACACTGCTGCTCGGTTTATTTCATTTCATTATTTGCGCTCAGCTTCACAAACTTCATTTGTTGATGGCGCACATGCATTTATTTCATTGGATGGCATATTTATTTGTGATCGTTTAAACAAAATAATATCTTTCTCCATGAAGGCACTCCTTTCTATCCGTACATGCCAAATAACGTGACCACTCCACGTTCACCGAGATCAACAACCGTCGGACACTCGGTCGTTCGCTAGAAAATGGTGGAGGCTGTGCTGCAAGAAGTGCCAATCATGTTGTAAATGCTAGAATACTCTTGGCTCTCTCAACTAGTTTTGCTACCGAATTTACATCTTGTAGTTCTTGCACTCATATTAGCAGTTAACAAACGACCCTTTCTCTCTTATAATATAGTAAATAGTGACGGACGCTACCATAGCAATCGACTTTCGATGAACGGATGAGTTGTTTAAAGGCTGGAATATCACAGTCAAGGTCAAAGAGGACCGGGTGGCTGTGGCAAAGGAGTGGGTCAAGTTACGCTTAGCGGGGTGTGAAATCAAAATATTCTATTTCCAGGCACGCTGACCTTTCAACTTTTTGGCCTCCGTTGCGCACTTCCTTTGACCATCCTCATCCCATGACGAATACCGAAATCTCGTCACAGGCATTGCGTCAAGCCCTGGACGTTTTCACTCCAGGAACGCGTGCGTGGTTTACAGACGAGCAAGAGGCCTGGATCTCAGCCTCTGTGAAGGCAAAGACTACTTCAGATGGCCGCATCAAGATCACATTCCAGGACGATAATGATTCCTCAAAGGTACGGTGTGTCATACTTTGCAGAACAAGTGTTTCATATATGAACAACGGATTCCCAAGCCCGATGGCCTGCGGATTGACTGGGGAAAGAAATGGCAACGGGACTTGTATCAGGCATCAAAACGAAATGTCACATTAGCACACAAGGGGCCCGATGCTCAAGCGCACTTTGCAACCATATTGTTTCCAACAAAAAAAAACCACCAGTAACGAAACAAGAATATGTCTATTCCATCTTTGCCGTCCAACCTGGATTTTACTCGTTATCTTCAGCACATCTTGCTAACCTATCACTTTTGTATTTTCTAGGAGCATGTCTTTGAATCAACTATAAGCGAGCTGGAGAAGAACAATGGCGCGGATCTCCCCCCTCTTAGAAACCCCCCAAAGATGGAGAATACAGATGATTTGACGAGTCTTAGTTATTTGAACGAGCCAGCAGGTAAGTGAACACCCTCCTCAAAAAACTCTCCTTACTCAGTTAGGCTTGTTTACTGATCCATTTTTGATAACCAGTGTTGAACACGATCAAAACCAGATATCAACAGCGAACGATATACACATACTCTGGAATTGTTTTGATTGCTGCTAATCCATTCGATCGGGTTGCTTTGTACGAACCCGACATCATTCAACAGTATTCAGGAAGACGAAGAGGAGAACTTGAACCCCATTTGTTCGCTATTGCAGAAGATGCATACAGATGCATGATCCGAGAAAAGACGAATCAGACAATTGTTGTCTCCGGTGAAAGGTATGTCATGCCACCACTTGTTTTTGTATAGACGTTCTATCAGACACTAATGTGAACCTTTTCAGTGGTGCCGGTAAGACAGTAAGCGCAAAGTATATTATGCGGTATTTTGCTACCGCAGACGATAAAGAGAGTAGCGACAAGAAGAAGAAGGTGGATGTAGGAGGCATGACGGAAGTTGAGGAACAGATTCTCGGTTAGTGCATAGTAAAGTCTGAGAGTTTTTCCATCCATAAGCTCATTTCTAACGCCGATATTGCACAGCTACCAATCCCATCATGGAAGCCTTTGGTAACGCTAAAACGACAAGAAACGATAACTCTTCGCGTTTTGGAAAATACATTGAGGTTTGTTACGACCTTATGCAAACAAGTAGTTACCTCCTTTTAATAACCCTTCTTCGGGGATGCTATAGATTCAATTCGACCAAGGGTCAAACATTATCGGTGCAAAGATTAGAACATACCTTTTGGAACGTTCGCGTTTGATTTTCCAGCCTGAATCCGAGCGCAACTACCATATTTTCTACCAGGTAATTTACAAGGATATGATTCAAGGAGATCAAGCGGTATACTAAAAAATGCTCTCCCCCACTTTTTTTTTTTTTTTACTACAGCTGTGTGCCGGTGCTCCTGCCTCTGAAAGGAAGGAATTCGAACTCGGTGACTTCACCAATTTCCATTATCTTAACCAAAGCGGCACTGGAACCATCCCCGGTGTTGACGATGTAGCCGAGTTTGAGATTACACAAAGATCACTTTCCACAGTTGGTATCGCAGTTCATATGCAATGGCAAATCTTCCGTCTTCTCGCTGCTCTGCTTCACATTGGTAATATCCAAATCGCCGGTCGCACGGACGCTGCTGTTTCTGATTCAGACCCTGCACTTGTCACCGCTACCAAATTATTGGGTATTGAGTTGCCTGAATTCCGCAAATGGCTCATCAAGAAGCAAATCATTACCCGATCTGAAAAGATTATCACCAATCTCAGCGTTACGCAGGCTCAAGTTGTCAAGGACTCTGTTGCAAAATACGTCTACGCTAATCTATTCGATTGGTTGGTCTCTGTTATCAACCAAAGTTTGTCTGCACCTAACGTTGAAGAGATCAGAACGTTTATTGGTGTACTGGATATCTACGGTTTTGAGCACTTTAAGAAGAACTCTTTCGAACAGTTCTGTATCAACTACGCCAACGAAAAGCTGCAACAAGAATTCAACCAGCATGTCTTCAAGCTGGAGCAAGAAGAATATATTCGGGAAGAGATTAACTGGAAGTTTATTGAGTTCAGCGATAACCAAAAGTGTATCGAAATGATCGAAGGCAAGATGGGAATTCTGTCATTGCTTGACGAAGAATCACGTTTACCTTCTGGTAATGATCAAGGCTACTGCAACAAATTGTATACTACCTTTGATAAACCCGGATTCAAAGATTATTTCAAAAAGCCACGTTTCTCGAACTCTGCTTTCACTGTGGTCCATTACGCACACGACGTACAGTATGAATCAGAAGGTTTCCTCGACAAGAACAAGGACACTGTACCCGACGAACACTTGGTGCTTTTGCAATCTTCCAAGTTTGAGTTCTTGGTTGATGTGCTTAATGCCAGCCATGCAGGTGACCATGCTTCTAATGGCGAAACCAACCATAAACGTATGAGTGTCATCAAGAAACCCACCCTTGGATCCATTTTCAAGCAATCCTTGATTAGTCTAATGGACACCATCGGACAAACCAACGTCCATTACATCCGTTGTATCAAGCCAAACGAAGCCAAGGTTGCTTGGGAATTTGAACCAAACATGGTGTTGGCTCAGCTTCGTGCTTGTGGTGTTCTCGAAACCATTCGCATCAGTTGTGCAGGCTATCCATCACGATGGACCTTTGAAGAATTTGCTGAACGCTACTATGCTCTGGTCAACTCCAAGCATTGGGACCCTAGTGTTCAACCTGATGTTCGTCGTTTGACCGGTGTTATTCTGGATGCTTGGATTCACGACAAGGACAAGTACCAAATCGGTAAAACCAAAATCTTTTTCCGAGCTGGTCAACTGGCCTACCTCGAAAAACTTCGAGCCGACCGTTGGAATGACTGTGCCATTCTGTTACAAAAGAACATGCGCCGTTTCATCATTCGTATTCGCTATCTTCGTATGCGTGACCTGGCTCTTCGTCTGCAATCGGTTGCCCGTAAAAAGGTTGGGCAAGCTAAACTCCAGCTATTGCGAGAGGAGAAAGCTGCCATCTTGGTTCAAAAGAATTGGCGACGATACATTACCCGTAAGCGATACTTGGCACGACGTGCATTTATCATCAAGCTACAAAACGCTGTCCTTGCCTATGTCGGACGAAAGAGACATGCTGTTGTTCGTGAACATAATGCAGCCATCCAGATTCAACGTATGGTTCGTGGATGGGCCGCTAGACGTAAGTTCCAGGCTCAACGCAACCATGTGGTCCGCATTCAGACCTGTTTCCGTCGTCGCCAAGCCCGCAAGCAACTTTTGGCTCTCAAGGCAGAAGCTCGTTCTGTCAGCCACTTCAAGGAAGTATCATACAAGCTCGAGAGCAAGGTTGTGGAACTCACTCAGACACTGACCAAGCAAAAGGAAGAGAAACTCGTTCTGCAAGAAAAGGCTGCGAAACTTGAACAGCAAGTACGTGCATGGGTTGAACGTTACGACAAGCTTGACAAGCGTTCAAAGGAGCTAGAAACCACTCTACAAGAACCCAAGATCAATGATGAATGGGATACATTGCAGCAAGAACGTGATGCCTTGCAATCCAATTATCAATCCTCTCTAGATAAGATTCGTCTACAGGACAATGAGATTGCTCGTCTCACCGAAGAGTTAACCAAGCAAAAGGATGAAGTGGCTAACCTTCGCCAAGCTTCTCATAAGATGGCCAAATACATTGACGAGCCCGATATCAATGAACTGAAAAATCAGATTACTGCCCTCAAGGCTCAGCTATCGCAAACACTTCATCAACCAAGACGACAGAACTCACTCAACAGCAATGGCAACCTTCGCAACTTGTCTCCTGTCAGCGAACGTGCTCGTGGTATGTCTCCTGGTGCATATGATCGACAGGAGAATGGATTTGTTACCTCTGCTCAGCGTGGTCGTTCTCCTACCGGCAATGCCACACCTTATCGTCGTAACAGTATTGCTGATGTCAAGAAGAACAAGGTCAAGACATCCTTGGATCGTGTTAGCCAGGTCGATATTCGGGCCACTTCCATCGATCAACTTGCTGTACGAGATGAGACAGACGACGACTTCCATGGCAGTCCCGCAGATATTGTGTACTCCATTCTTCATGATGAAGATGGTTTACAAGATGAAATTCTTGAGGGTCTTATTCGTCATCTTAAGATCCCACAAGCTAGTACTCAGACACCCCTTTCAAGAAAGGAGGTCCTCTTCCCTGCTCACGCCATCAGCATTACTGCTGCTCAAATGTGGAAGCTCGGATACATGCAAGAATCTGAGAGACTTTTGTACACAGTGATGGATACCATCCAAAAGCAGTGCTTGGTAGGTTTTGTACAATAGGGTGTTGAACTGAGAACATGTTTTTGTACTTTGGTCTATTTGCTAACCGTTGTTTTTCCACAGTCTTACACTGGAGACGATGCCATTGTTCCTTGTGCATTCTGGTTCAGTAATGTGCACGAACTATTGTCTTTGATTTCTAAGGAAGAGCAAAAGTTCGAACAAGAGATGAACTTGAACTCTATGAATGGTTTGAGAGCTGTCGGATGGCACGAGTTTGAAAAGCTCATTTCCACTATCAAATATGAAATTCAATGCTTGGAAGATAACATTTTCCATGCCTGGATGACTGAGATGAAGCGACGATTGAACAAGATGGCTGTTCCAGCTTTGATTGAAAGCCAATCCCTTCCAGGATTCGTCACTAGTGATACTGGCCGGTTCCTTAACAAGATCATCGGGTCCAGCCAACCTGCTTTCACCATGGATGATCTGTTGAGTCTCCTCAACACCGCTTATCACTCCATGCGATGCTACTACATGGAGAGCTTCGTGTCTCAGCAAGTATTGATTGAACTTCTCAAGCTCATTGGTACCATCACTTTCAACGATCTGGTGATGAGACGTAACTTTTCATCATGGAAGCGAGGTAAGTTATTGGGTTATGTTGAACTGGAGCGGCTTGGTGATGACTGATAGATTGCTGAACATCCCCTTTCTCCCCCTCCACTAGCTATGCAAATCCAATATAATATCACTCGATTGGAAGAGTGGTGCAAGAGCCATGAAGTACCCGAGGGAGCATTGCAGCTTGAGCATTTGATGCAAGCAACCAAGCTTTTGCAGCTCAAGAAGGCTACTTTGGAAGATATTCATATTATTTATGATGTGTGCTGGATGCTCACACCAACTCAGATACAAAAGTTAATTACAAACTACTATGTTGCGGACTACGAGGTAAAGTGTCTGAACAAGGTTGCGTGAGACCCTTCTGTTTTTAGCTCACATTATTTACTTATCACACTTGTGTCTCGCAGAGCCCCATTAGCCACGAGATAATGCGCGTTGTGGCTGCTCATGTAGTCAGTGGCGACAAGAACGATATTTTGCTGCTGGACAGTGTCTCGCTTGATGATACCCCGTTTGAACTGCCTCCAGTGCGTGAAGTAGCTTCAGAGAATTATTTGCCTTCATTCGTGAGTAGCTTTGTAAAAGACTTATAAGCGCTTGACCGAGTACTGAACCTATTTTTACTTTGACCAGCTGAACTTGAAGCGGCTTCAAAAACTCGTAAGCTTGGCATAAATGCTAGCCTTGCCATATTACTTCCCTTTTACAGCCTTGCAACCTATTCACTCGATGATCATAGAGAGATACACACAAAGAAATATTAAAAATTTTCGAGCTATTTTTTTAATGCGTTAGGTCGTTGAGTGGGACAGTTCTACTCTGTGACACTGTGCCAATGGCTGTCATGCGCGTGAAAGAGAGCAATATATGGCATGTACCATGCGACGAGAGGGAACGATCGATGCTGATAAATCTATAGGCGCATCGTAAAGTTTAGTTTGAGCGAAATTTAGGAGGTCCGCTGCGAAGTTTCATACAAGCCCCATCCTAATAGAACAGCCAGCCACATGAAGAAAAGGGCAGAAAAGCTGCAATTGGACAATTTGCCAAGGCAGTAATCCCTGGTACATTACAGCGTAGACAGATGTTGATATCCCCAATAAAAATAAGGTGACGTTCCACATTGAGCCAATTTCATAGGCTGCCACACACCCCATTGCGCGGTCTATTAAAAGGGCTCAGTAGTCGGTCATCCGTTCCTCTTCTACTTTTCATCGAAACGTAATTCATCATGTCAGGACCTCCTCTACCTCAAGGTACTTTTCTCGGTACATCACTACTACTTTGACTCCTCATCTCACTTTTTACTGCTTATTGCTTTCAGGCTGGGAAGCTCGTTATGACCAGAACTCGGGCAAATAGTACGCAAAGCTTATTTTTTGTTTTCTCCTTTCTTGTGCACACAAGAAAATCAGACTATAGAAGAACTAACCCATTTTTTCTTGGCAAAATAGCTATTTCATTGACCACAATACCCATCAAACTACCTGGGAAGACCCACGGAGTCGCGGATACCAATCTCCCCCGCCACCACCTTCGTATGGCGGTTCGCCTCCTCCTCCTCACCCCTCTCCATATGGCGGAAGTGGCTATGGTGGTTATCAACAACAACCCCAGAACCAATCCTACGGTGGTAGTCCTTACCCTCCTCCCCAACAGCAAGGTTATGCTGGTGGTGGTGGTTACGACCAGAACCGTGGCTACGGTGGTTCCCCTTACCAACAGAGTCCCCCACCTCCCGTACCTCAAAAGAAGCCTGGTATGTCCACTGGTATGAAAATTGCTGCTGGTGCTGGTGTTGCAGCTCTCGCTGGTTTTGCCATTGGAGAAGTCGTTGAGCACGAGAAGGACGAAGACCGAGAACAAGACAGACGTTTGGCTCGCCTTGAACAAGAAGAGAGTATGGATAGATATGACAATAACTATGGCGGTGGTGGTGGTTATGGTGGTGGTGGTTATGAAGGAGGCTACGGCGGCGGTGGTTACGGCGGCGGCGGCAACACTACCGTTATTGAAGAAGACGGTGGTTGGTTCGGTCCTGACAAGGAAACCATCATTGAAAGAGGTAAACACAATTCCCCTCGTTTATATCATCACCGACCGTGGTTTACTAATCCACTCCTAATTAGATCAATATGGTGACACCACAGTCATCGAAAAAGAAGATGGATGGTTCCGTGACGAGACCACTGTCACCGAGACTGACCGATACGGCGACACTACTGTCGTTGAAGATGATAGTTGGTTCTAAATTCCTGCAATGATACTCCCCAGATTCCCCTCCAATATTGATCTGTGTTGTTTGCCAGACAATTAAATAAATAAATAAAAAGATTTGAACATTTTGTATTGTACTTGAAACATGGCTACAGTTCAACAACATTTATACTACAGGTTGGATATCATACAAAAGACAACCATTATTAGACGTTCCTTCCCATCCACGCGTTCCTGATGTCGTGATCATGTACTTTGAGGTGCGATCAATTACTGCATTATAAAGTTCAGGTTAAATCGTGTCAATGGTGAACGATGCCACTGGTTAGTGAAACTTACATATGTTCGAGATCACAGCTCCATGATGACCAGGTAGGATAGTGAATGGAATAATGGATGAAAGTTTAGTGGGTTTGACAAAACCTCCGTCATCCCCTGGTTGGATAGTAAATGTCGAGTCTATTGAAGTATTCCACATGCGTATATTATCATTTGATGCACTGTATTGTCGAATGTTAGATGAAACGTCTCTATCCTCTCAATGAAATACTAAAGCCACTTACCAAATAATATGAGAGCCATTGGGTAAACTTGCAACGCACGAAACCGGTCCTGAATTTGCAGGCATTCGGAACGATCGTATTAGCTTTTGAGCTGCAAAATCATATTCATCGACTATGGTATTCGCAATATTAGTATCGATCACTGAAGAACATTGTATTGAGATCATTGCATCTTACCTGTTCCATTCCTTCGTCCAGTGTATATTTTGGAACCGTCAGCGCTCCAGCACGCCTGTTTGTATGAGCCCTGAATTTAGCCACAAATTTTCAGGTACACTGTTTCACATTTTCTCAAACTTACCGATAGACACCACGGGGGCGTTTTGTCGGGAAGATTTAGGCGTCTAGAAGCCTCTGCAGGTTCTCTTCGATCCCATAGTAAACAAGTTCCATCAATACTAGTGGTGAGCATTATATTTGGGTCTTTACTTAACGGCTCCGGGCCACTAGGTTCTGGCTTGGTTTCTTCAGTTTCGCTGTTAGCATCCGTTGCGTCCTGTTGACTGGCTGACGTTTCCTCTTTGTCACTGGCATCTTGCTCCATATCCTCTCCGGCGTTGGTTGTGACAGGTTCCTTTTCCAGCGGCCGGAATGAGATAGAGGAAATTTGTGAAGTGTATCCACCATATTCACGCTGTACAGATCCGGTATCCAAATCCCATTCCTACAACTGGGGTTATTATACAGGTCTCCAAAAAAAAAAATAAAGCCATAAAAAAAAGCTCACCACAATGGTTTTGTCCCATGAACCACTTATAAAGGATCTCTCGCCAGGCATGATACTCAAAACTGATACAGGGGCAGCATGCTTCCAGAAAACATGATGGCACTTTCCTTCGTCATGTCGTACCGTTACCAGATTGATGGACCCATTCTCCAATCCAGACAATGCCCATAGGCCATCCGATTGAATATCTACACTATATACAGGGGATAATTTTTGTTCAGGAGCGGGTGTCGCTTCACTCGTCTCGCTAGGCTCAGCCTTTAATTTCGGCTCTTCTAATATTAAACGCTCAGCCATATATCCTCGTGTACAATCCAGTGTAAGAAAAGATAAATTACCTGGCTGCTCTTCATTCTCCCACCATGATGCAAGATAGCCGGCTTTCGTGATGGAGTCTACCAGTTGATGCCGCTGTACCTGAGTCAACATTGTTTTTCCATTCATGGAAGCAAAAAAGTCCCATTTTCGAATATATCCATCTTCTGAACCAGTCAGTACCCATCTGAAACACCGCGTAGCCGCAATTGAATAAATGGGATTGGGATGGATGGCCGCACCCTTTCAAACCACTTTCTTAGTCGTAGGAATTGTTACAAAAACACAGCTGTCAAAAACGTACCACAGGGACAATATTATATGATTTGCACGTATTGGCGTGGAGTTGCATTTTAGGCAGTACGCGTTTTTGCACCGTATCATCTACAGTACTTGGTTGCTGTGTATCTGTCGAGGGCATCGGGTCTAATAAAGGCGTTACAGCCAAAAGTTAAAGTTATAAAAACAGAAGCGGTGACTTAACCAAAAGAACAACCACCCACCATCGGTATCCATCATGTCGGTCCCATCCTCTGATGCGTTATCTATCTGGGTAGTAGAGTCTTCATTCAAGTCGACATCTTCTTCATCGGATGACATGGTGCAGGAATATTACAAAGTGCAAGATTGAAACAGTTGCGATCAATGGTGGTCGATAGGGTGTAATCTACATCACGTGACTGTTTGTGATGGTGTGAGTGGTACCTCAAAAAAAAAAATGAGAAGCAGCTCACAATGTGCAACATGAACCAAAGCCAAAAATAAATCCATCAGATTGACACGCCTTCTCAATCTCCTTTCTCCTTTCCTTTTACTTTACTCACCCTTCCTTTCCTTCCTTTTCTCGTCTGTCTGTTGTTGCTACCATGCGTCTGTTCAAGCTATGCATTGGATGCTATGGCCAAGACGACCATGACTTTGCAATGTACTTTTTCGATTCGCCTATCACACCTCCCGTGGTGGGGGGCAACTCCAAAGAAGACAATTTTTGGAAAATGGAAGATCTGCAAGCCATTTTTCATTCCAAACCCATTACCATCCATCACATCGCACCAACCTATCGCTTTTCATACGACTATATCCGTCGAGATGCCCATGGACATCACTACATAGCATCTTGTGCGTTACTGGACCTGGCAAGCTACATGCAAATTGACTTGCTTGGTCAACTTTGCCGCCTCAGTCGTCAAGACATTCAAAACGGAAAAGCCGAGATGTTATGCAAATCGTTGGATGTACGGGTTTCGCGTACGCATATGATGATTGAAAATGAATTTATCCCATCCGACCTTACTCCCCCGTCACCCATGACGCCAAGCCAGACCAATCATCACAACTTTCACGGCACTAATAAACGGAAAGCGCCCGCCGTGGAAAGGTATATTACAATTTATTAAATAGTGTATGGATTTGGCTTGGGACACTGCAGCGGAGGCCGGATGTGCATACATTTGGCCAAGCGGTGTGTAACATCCAAGGCTAATACCCAGTTCGTTTATAATTAATTGAAATTGAGCGCTCTCATTAACTTTTTTTTTTTTATCCTAGTACCACCTCAAGTTCATCCGGGAAACAATCTTTACTAGCCAAACGCTTGGCGGGAAAACACCGAGCTTTGACGATTTATGCTGCTCCATATGCTGACCAAACCAGCGCAGTGCGCACAGCTCCTGCAAAGCAGTACAGCGACCAGCTACTATTAGCTCCGCCCATCGTACAATCCCAGCAAAAGCAATTATACCCTTATCAACCTCCACAGCGCCATAGTCAACCACACTTGCGACCTTTTGAGGACTTATTTGATACCATTGAAGCCACTCGTTCTCTTAAGGAAACTTTGGATGATCAAGTTAGACGATCGGCACACGTTATTAACGAATTTAATGCAAAGTCTGTCAAGCAAATAGTGGAGGCTGAGATGAAGGCTTTCCAGCAGCAAATTGATGCAAAGTTGGAGTGTTTGTTGACCGAATGCTCCAATCGTTTATCAAAGTTGGAATCTACACCATCCTCAAGTCCAAGCCTTAGTGATCTACTTAGCCGAATTGAGAAATTGGAAAATCGTGCAGATCCCCACTGTTAATTACCGTTTAATTTTTTTGATGTATCAAAAATTTAAAGGGAGAAAAAAAAATTTCACTCACCTTGTAGCCCTACCCATTTGCAATAACTACCTTTAATAAACCCCATAATACTGAAGATTGCAGTTTCCGTATACCATCCTACATTAATGTGATTCAATGCCCTTTGCATACAATGGTGGCTTTCGTGAGATCAACATCCACACGGTATTCTATTTTAATCCTCTTTGAATGATCTGCCCACATGGGACTTCCAAACCAAGACCATCCCCCAATTTTCGAAAAGACATTCTCACTAACACTAAATTGCCGGTTATACAAGTAAAAGTCTGGCCAGCTAATTTTGAGTCGCACAATATATCGGACATGATATGATATTTGAAGGTAGTTTATATGAACATAGGAAGAGAAACATCAAGATGCGTCTTGTACATGGAAGAGCATAATACAGGGTATAATTCCGGTCGAGCATTGTCAAAATGCTGAAAAGGCACCGGACCATAAATTTCTAGGCTTACAAGTCTACGGAGATACTGTGCAATGACCGTACGCGAATCAATAAGGAAAATAAGCCAGCCACGCCTATGGTGATACTAAAGGTCATATATACAACCCATGGCGCGGTTGCGACAAAATGAGAGTAAAGGAGGTTGGCCAGAATAGGGCTAAAGATTAAAGTTATGGACTCGAGAATAGCACCTGTTAAAATACGAACCATATTAGCATACACGTATAATGCGTCGCGTTCCATATTGTGCACGTACCTGCTCCGAGAATAAGACCTGCGTTCTCTTCACCAGCGATTTGTACCATGAGTGACTTTGTCGAAGCGTTGTACAGTGCGCCACCAATTTGAAAAAAGGCTCCTAGGTACATCATCCATCCAGCATAAGCCAAAGTGAAGACGGCCATGCTAAGGCCCAGACATAAAATACCCAATCGACAAATCCAGAGGTCCAATACGATGCTAGAGTGACGACTCGATATGCTGTGAACGCCTTCAGGCACTACAACCTCGTGCAGTTTCTTTAGAGCTGGAAGAACTACTATCAAGCCCACTAGTGAAGCACCGCTCTCAAAGCTCAAAAAGAATCCAACGTCAGTAGGTGTCCAACCGAATACGTATGAGACGTAGAGAACAATTGTGGTGACGAGACCAATGGCAACACATTTGCACAGAACTTGAATAAGTGCCAGTATGGGTAATGATGCGCGATTGGTCAGTTCTGGTTTGGCAGTGAAAATAATGGACAGACTAGAGATAAAATTGATCTTGGACCAGATGCTCTGCCGACTATTTTGCTCCTCTTCTTCTATTGCCGGCTCGAGTGCCTTCGTGTTGGATTCTGGAACAATGAAAATGACAACCAAAACCCATAAAATCATCGATATCAAAGCGGTGAGTGCAATTGGTTCCAACGATTGGGTTAGCTGCGATAACAGAGGGAAAAAAACAAGCAGCTGTTATTATACATGTCAAAATTTTTATACATGACAATTGTATTGATTTCACTCACCTCCATAATCCATCCTGATAAGGTTTGTCCGATCATACTTCCGCTAAGAAAACTGGCCAAAAGTCGGCCAAATACCACCGTTCTGGGTTCCACAATTAGTAAGTCCGTGATTTATTATCTTTTCTTTTCCAAATGGCAGGTCAAACCATGTACTCACCTATCGGCTGGCTGCGTGCAGTCTGTGCTGTAAGCATAAAAACTCATCAGAAGCGTGCTGGAACCACCTCCAAGTCCCATAAGGACTGCACCGACCATGAGTAGCCGAGGAGAGGCGGTTTCTTGGAAACGTATGAGTAAGCAGGTGATTCCCAGATCAGCCGCAAAGGCCTTTATAAGGTTGAAAAGTGGGTGTTAACAAGACCTGTTGACTCGATGACGTTTTTGTTGGGTGACACATACCAGTCCATTGATGATAAACACTGGTCGACGACCTTTTTTATCGCTCATTTTCGAATAAATGGCCGTTGTTAAAAGACCTGTCGCGAATTGTCATGAGGGCCAAGATAAGTACTATAGTTCGCTGACACTTTTGCGTTCATAGTGATTTTGACAATTACCTACAACGGAGCCGAGGACGGTCACCCACATCATCAGATTCGATACTTGTGCTTGTACGGCAGAGTCGGCATTGCATTGCTCGCGAGGTCGCCTGATGGCTTCGGTACTGTCGATACGACTACAAATAAGGTCTATGACGAACTGAACAAGTGGACCCTGCAGCATGGAAATTGAGCAGCCAAGGACGAATAATGGTGGTAACAAAACCCATGGCGATGGTTTAACACGGAGCCAATGTGTTTTAGTCGATTTGGCCACTAAAGGTGTAGTCTCATCCATTGTTAACAAAGAAAGGCTGCTGAATATGAAGTTAGCCAGCCATTGGAAAAAACAAATCACACTTTTTAAACGTCGCTATGCGGACTGTCAATCGCGTTTTCCAAGCGTTGGCAAACTTGGCAAACTTGGCTTTTTTTATTGGCTATCGAGTTTGGAGGGAATTGCTATATCCGGAATCCCCTCTCACAAACCTAGATATGCTTCAGCTGGTATGGTTCCCGAGGCCTATGAGTGCCAATTCATTAATACGTGGACTTGGTTGTCACTACCTCCATATTTTTTACATACCTGAAGCTGTTGATACGATGTAAATGCTTGTTGAACGTCCCATCCATTTTCTTCAAGACACTGAGTGGCAAATTCCGTCTTCAGTCCCGTCATCTTTTGAACTTCAGCAACCATCTGTTGCTTCACGTCGACCTACAAGATCTTATTAGTACGCGTCAATATCGTTTCATATTGACTTTTTACTTCATCTACCTCAGCAATGCTACGTGTCGACGTCTGAAGGCGCCACTTGTCCGGATTGGAATAGTCTCGTACACAAAGCTGGTCATTCAGAATAATAAAAGGGACGTTATACATTTGTGACCTGAAATGGGAGGTTGCGTGAATACAATGGTTCATAATCCAAGACGATTCATGCTCGAGTCCTTACGTTGAGCCTGGAGGAGAAGGAGCAATAAGGAGTGTTCGGTCAAAAGAATACGTCTTTTTGATTGGTTGTTCTGCGTTCAACTTTAGTTAATGGAGCTGGAAGTGCACGGTGCCACATCAAATTATACATACCTGAAGTGAAATCACCATGAATGCTAAGCTGCAAGGCATTGGCAAATCCCGGTATAACATTAATTACAAATGCGTCCACCAATAACTCCTTCCTATTAAGGTTATGTTTTGTCGTGGGTAGCCTTGGCAACACTTCAGTTATCATGGGTTGGCCACAGCAAATGTTCTTCAGCGCTTCTAGAAAATCGCAGTATCATTAGATCTATGCACTGTTATGACGGGCAGCAACCTCTCGCTGAATCTACTTACTCGTTTTGGCTGATGTAGCTTTATGATGAAATGACTCCCACGTGCCTACATCATTCTTCTTCATAGCCTGTCGTTCCTGCTTCGTCAGCGCCTTAGATGAAGCCAATTTCATATTCGTTGTCACAGAGAATACGGCGTCTGGAGCATACATGTTTCCACAGAGACTACGGTTGCTGTCAAAGGCTTCAAAAAACCTGATTATTCCGAGTAAGTTAGATCATCTTATATGCATATATTCTACGGATCCCAGGATGGCTTCGCTTACATTTCGACAAACGCTTCAGACAGAATTCGTGTTGGGTCGCTGTCTGTGAACCCTTCTAAGCATGGTATTGGTAAATCTTGCTGTTGTTTCTCGTTGTGTATCATAACTCCGTCTAAGATTTGAAGATTTGGGAATAGTTTTACGACCTCACTATCATTTTTAAATGTTAACTCTGTCAAACAACAATGTTTTACATGGACAATCCATTACCTTGTATATGTCGCGCCGGTAGCATCCTTTTGGAGAAACTTCTCTCGGAAGGGATTCTCGGTAAGAATTAACTCTTTGAGCTGTGCCAGTTTACCTCCTCCTCCACTAAGTAAACTCAGCTGATTGACGTTATTAATATTATTTTGCTGGAAAGAAATATGCTGTACATTGGGTATGAATTTTGCCAAAAGAGAAAACGGCTTCAACTTTTCAAGTTGATTTCGAGCAAACGATATCGTTATAACCTATAAATTGCATGATTAATCTAATGCAAAGCTCTCAACACGAATGAAAATGAAAATATGACCCACCTCAGGAAACATCTCCCCCGCTAGCTTCATAAGAGCTGATCCCACATTGTTGGAGTCATCCTTTTTAAGAGGCTCGATGCCAGCATCTTGCAGGATGGCATCATCCGCTATAGCTTCTAGATTGAGATATTTCGAATCCGCGTTCCACCGTCTAGACAAGAAATAGCGTAGAACATCCACAGTACTCTTTCCAGTGCCTTCTTCAATCAAAGACGGATCATCATTTACAACGAAAATAGAAAGCTGTAAAAGAACCAATCAACAAAATGCCACTGATGTAGATTATACACTCTCCAATTTGATACCCTACCTGACGATTTTCATAGGCATAGCCCGTCAAACGCTGGATTTTCTTAGCAATAACAATATTTTCCACCATGATATGTAGAGATCCATCTAAAATTTGGACTGCAAGTGTTGCAAATGGCGTTTTTGATTTCTGCTGTAGAAATGAGATCAAGTTATGTTCTGTTCCTTCAGCCCAACCGGTAATCTGTAACGGAAACCAACATTCAATTAACACCGTGAAACGACTCTAGTTCATTGGTTTGATATTCCGAAAAATACTGAATCTTACCACTACTTCTTTTGGTTCTTTGGCTCCATGCACGACGTCTCTGGTGAACGTTGCTCTTCTGCTGGTTCGATTGTATGGATCACTGCATATGAATTGTTGAGTCTGGATAGAATGTGATGCTTGTCAACATACAGCACATGTACTCACAATTTTCCTCTGCCAGTGGGCTTTGTTCCTTTCATTTCAATATCGTCTGACATTAGGGCTGCGCCGCCTTTCGACGGACGTTTGGCAAGCTGTTGTTTTCGGGCTTTTCTCGTAATTCTGTCGGCTTTTCCTCCAGCTTTTCGTCCAGCTTCTGCCATGCCGGTGTTCTCTGAATCTAAAGGGCGAACGTCAGTGAATTTGGCCACAGCACTGCCAAACATGCCAGCGAATCCTCTTGGTTGAGACATTCTTAAAGCTGCAGAAGTGTACAAAAAAAAAACTTGGAAGCCAGCTAGATAAAATCACAGTCATATAGAAATTTTTACTACCATTCTTCAACTTTGACTTTTGACTCAGCTATTAATTGTCTAAGGTCAACTTTTCTATTGGCAACTCTAATATACAGTTCTCTAGGACGCAATTTCTTGTGTCGGATGTAATAACTTTTGCAGGTCTCACACCAATGACCATTTCCAACCATGTTACGATACCATTGATGAGTTTTTTCAACCCGACAGTTATTGCATATCTTGTGAAGGCGGGGAATTATCTTGGAACCAGAGCGATTAGCGACAATCAATCTTTCAGGGCGAGGCTTTTTATGCTTCAGTTGGTAGCGGTAGCAAGCCACGCACAGGGAGCGGCGAGAAGATGGCTTTTTGAAACAGTTCAAACAAGCAGGCTTCAATTTGTCGGGACGTCGTTGGCCCAGGAGGTCTACGAGGTCTGCGAATAAGTAATGAACACTGTGTGAGAATTGCCTGGTAGGAGGACGAAGACCATGTTCAAGATTAACATTAGCCAGATGGTTGGATAGACCAATAACCGCTTCAATTTGGCGCTTGTCGATATGGTTAATATCAAACCGGAAGAGAGTATTAATGACATTGTTAAACCGAAAAATTTGATCTTCCTTTGCTGTGGTAACATCTTCGATAAATCTAATGTCACAACGACCGGGGGTGTTCCCATGCTGAGAGTATCGAAACAGATGGAGTAGCCAAGCAGGGAAGAGTAAAAATTGTGGCAAGACTGTATTATCCTTGTCACCTTTTCGGAAAAACACAAGAAGCATTCTCATTTGTGACCTAATCTGGACAGATTTGATAGGATATCCAGGCTTGCCAGAGCTGATACTGCACCTAAAGCAATTGGATGGGGTATGTCGACTGACTAGCTTGAGATGGAAGCTTGTCTTTGGTACAGCACAGGAAGATATCCAATAATCCGTTAGGACTTGCCGTCTGCTTTCTCTCCTTCGAATGATATGGAAACCCTCTTGCTCAAAACGCCTTTGATAAACGTCTTTCAAGTCATGAACCGCAATAAATGAATATTTAGTAGGAGATGGAGGTGATCCATCCAGCAGAGATTCTATCTTCATGAAGGTGGGGTGAGAGATAGAAAAAAAGAGAGACCTTTACTGCAACTTCATGTTGAAATTAAGCGTTCTTATAGCCTTTGAACACAAAATCCAAACAAGGCAGTTTGATTGACGATGGAGTAACATTGCAAACATCACTCGCGTGGCCAACTTACTGAAATTGCACTTGCTTTTTTGGTAAACTTTTTAACGACCAAGCCTCGTTGGAGAAGTGTAAAAATAAAGTAAATTGCGACGCCATTTCCACCACAAGCTCCAATTTAAAAGTAACAGTAAAAATGGAAGGGACTAATAAAAGAAATAGAATTCTTCCGGCTTTAGAGCCAAATTTATTTGCTTCAGTATGATTTGTATTGAAGATTGCCGTTCTATCTCATTGAAGAGAAAGCTTTCATAAAAAATTAGTATTTAATATTTAATAAACTATCCCTTTTATTTGCCACCACTTTGAACAAGGTCATCTGTGTAGCCAAAGATGGCGACTTTTCAGAAAATTACTATCGGGTCGTTTCAGAAAGCTTTAATAATACCTACTATAAAGAATTTGGACAATACAGTCAATTTAAGAATATGTGATAGCAGTTACTCAATTCAATCGAGATACTTGGCAGCGTCAGACATTAGCTTACTCTAACATGCAAGGTTTATTAACGGCTAAGAATTAAGATGAAAAATCAAAAGCCTCTTCGTGGAATTGATCAAGGATCCGGTGAGTACAACGTCTGATAGCAAAAAGTTTAGGAGTAGTGACAAGTAATGACTTCCTTGTCGTCGAATGGTGGCTTAGTTCATTGAGACAGGTCTTTTAAGATCACGTGTATACCAGAGCGTTCATTGGCCGAGAAATTTTTCTGTTGTCTCCGGTAAGCTAGAAAAATTTTACACCAAAGGGGAACAGATAGATCTTCCTCTTTCCTACAACTCATCACCATGTCTGAACAAGTACGTTGAAATTCATACAAACTGGTCAACAAGTTATCATATCGGATCACTAACATCATTGATTTATAGGTTGAGAAGGCTTTCCAAAAGCAAGCTGGTGTCTCCCTTAACACCAACGCTAAGAAGCGCAACACCCGTTGGTACAAGGATGTCGGTCTTGGTTTCAAGATCCCCAAGGAAGCCATCGAGGGTACCTACATCGACAAGAAGTGCCCCTTCACTGGTGATGTCTCCATCCGTGGCCGTATCTTGACCGGTGTCGTTGTCTCCACCAAGATGAAGCGCACTGTCGTCATCCGTCGTGAATACTTGCACTACATCCCCAAGTACTCTCGTTATGAGAAGCGTCACAGAAACCTCTCTGCCCATATGTCCCCTGCTTTCGTCGGTGTTGAGGCGTAAGTATCTTTTTCTTGTACCCTTATTACTTCCAAACCACAGAGGGATATTGCGAAAGAAAATTTTCATCCGAACAGGAACTCAGCCATTCCAGAAAAATTTTTCTTCGGTTGGCTGAAGTTCATTGTCATGATTGAACCTTTCGAGAAACTGGCTATTTCTGCATTTCGTTAGTGCAAGCATCGCTCTATCAGAGCGATGTCATCCTCGAGTCCACCATTCTTTGAATGTGATTTGACCCTATTAGCCTGATATCCCCTGTATGAATTGGATGTTGAGTAGTTGGTGAGGTAACGGCCTACCAAGCTCATTTATCATCCAGGTTTACTGATCACTTGCGTGTCCGCTTTCTTTTTTCTCAATTATAGTGGTGATATCGTCACTGTTGGTCAGTGCCGTCCCCTCTCCAAGACTGTCCGTTTCAACGTCCTCAAGGTCACTAAGGGCAAGAAGGCCTCCAAGGCTTTCCAAAAGTTCTAAGTATCTAGATGCTAGGATTGTCTTTTCATCATAATAAAATGAGGATTCCTCCTTCAATTTGTTAACATGGCTACTTTTTGTGATATGCTTTTTTACCATGGGGAAACCTCATGGTAATATGGAATTGAAACAGCCAACTACCAGCTTTAAATTTTTTTTCTTTTTTTCAAAGTAAAATACTGAATCAAACCAGTGAACAAATCATACGTTTACTACGATGCATTATTGATGATGAGTAGAATAACTCTGTGTTTGTTCGTACGAGGGTTACCTAATGCTGGACAAAATCTCAATATCACCATATTCGTCACTCATGGTAAACATCTTCAACAGAATAAAAAGATATGCACAGTGATAAATTTTTTCAACAGGGTCGCGAACAGACGCGCACATTGTGTACGGATGGATGAGCGCGGCAAAACGCGCACAATTATAAGACTTCCAGGTTACTTTACTTTAAACTTGTCATGGAAATTGACGCGTGACACGCGATACCACATTTGATGTGTTTGTCGGCAGCTGGAGTTGCTATACCCCTCTGTTCATAGCCGTAACTTTTATTAGCTCTCTGTCCATCGCAATAACAGCATGGAAGAGCAACAAGAAGATTTCAAGTCTCTTCCTATAATAGATAGACTTTCTCACAAGGTATGATACCACGAAGTATTGTTCGGCTGTAGATGGCCGCTACGCTAATGCTCGTTCCCCCTCCAGGTCTGGAAAGCGAGGGTATCTGCATATGAAGAACTAGTATCCCAGTTTCGAATATCTGATAAACCTAGTGACTTTTACCAATATGAGCCACACCTCAAGAAAATGGTCACCGACGCCAATGCAGTAGCGCAGGAGGCAGGTTTAAATGCTGTTCTTCACTACGTCGAAAATGCACCGTCTGCTGCAAAGTAAGTCGAGACAACAACTTTTCGACTCTTCCCCGAGATAGCGTACTAACCATATTGGTCAAAAGTACTCGAGACGTTGTCATTCCAGCATTGGTAGAGAAATGCTTTGGAGCCGCCAAAGCAGGAACGAAAGCAAAAGCGAATGATGTTATCTTAATGTATGCCGAAGTAGACGTCGCAGATCCTGTAGTAGTGGGTATTCAAAGCAGATCGTCTTTTAAAGCATGCGTTCCTATGTCTAATAGATGTATTAGGAACTTGTTATTCCAGGTATGAATGCAAAGCAGCCCAAAGCTGTTGCTCAGACAGTTGTCACTTTGAAGGAACTAGTACGGTAAGGAAGACGTTGATAATGAAAGAGCATGCTGGTGGTCGCTAGACGGTAATAATCCTTGTTATTAGACAATTTGGCGTCAAGACAGTCAATCCCAAGCCAATACTGAAGATTATACCTAAGCTGTTCGGACACGCTGACAAAAATGTCAGAGCTGAAGTAAGATCGTGAATATAGATCAATTGGTGATACGCGTGGATAGGCATTGACTTTAGTTTGATAAGGCTAGCACCCTCACTATTGAACTGTACCGCTGGATCGGACCCGCAGTCAACCAGTTCTTGTCTGAACTAAAGCCTGTCCAGATCAAAGAATTGGAAGAAAGCTTTGCACAACTGCCGCAGGAGAAGGCTGTACCTGAACGATTGTTAAGATCACAGCAAGCATTGGTACAGTCAGAACCAACTGAGAATGAAGAAGACGTCGAAATGGGTACGATTATTATGTAATTAATTGTATCACTGTACCTTATGTTTTAACAACGTCTGCAGATGAAGGCGGTGATGCCCCAGAAGAGGAAGACGATACGAATGCACTCGATCTTGCAGACCCGGTAGACATCTTGTCGAAAGTTTCACCCAATTTCTTTGAGCTTTTGGTGGGTAGACAACGTTTATGAAGGACGATATCATGTAGGCTAAAAGCTAACATGACGATTTAGGTGTCCAAAAAATGGCAAGAGCGCAAAGAGGCAATGGAAGAACTACTGAATGCCGCCAAAACTCCCAAAATTGCAGACAGAGACTATTCAGAACTTCTTAGTGGTTTGGCGAAGGTATGTTGGTTTTGCTGTGCATGTACGGAAATGGCGTATGGAACTGATGACGAATTTTCTACTAGCGCATCAATGATAGCAATGTCCTGCTTGGCGCACTGGCTGCAAACTGTATAGAAGCTATTGCTAATGGCTTGCGACAAAGCTTCCATCGTTACAAAGCTACTGTAAGTACATGCTGGTTAGGTTGCACTTCGCTTTGTAAGGCATGCATTCACTAAGGCGGCCATCGTTGTGTTTGTTTTACAGGTCACTCCACCCTTAATCGACAAGTTGAAAGAACGAAAACCACAAGTTTTGGAACAGCTGTGCAATGCACTTGACGCAGTTTTAGCCGTATCACCATTTGAAGAAATTGTTGAAGATATTAGTACTGGAGCGAAACATAAGAATCCTCAAGTCCGGGCGCAGTGTATCAAGTTATTAACGGCTCGCCTGACGAAAATTCGACAACCACCTAGTAAAGGAGAGACGAAGGCACTAGCGGAATTAATGCTTAAGACAATCGACGATGCGGATAGCGCCACTCGCGAGCATAGTGCAGAAGGTCTCGGTACATTGGCAAAAGTTGTCGGTGAGAAAGCCTTGGCTCCATTCACGGAGAAACTGGACGATATCAAGGCAGCAAAGGTGAAGGAAGCTTGTGACAAGGCCGTGGTTAAAGCTAAACCAGCAGGACCACCAAAACCTGTAGCGAAAGCTCCTCCTCCAGCTGCAATCAAGGTATGTTTATACTCAATATTTGAAAACTACATACTTTTGAGTCTAATCACCCATTTTTTAGCGAGCTCCAAAGGCTAAAGTAGCGGCACCGGCAAAACCAGCACCCACCGATATGGCAGTAGACGATGACTACGAACTACCGCGACAACCATCTCCTCCAAAGCGCAAGCCACCGCCACGAGCGATTGCTGGAGCTAGCGCACCAAAGAAACCAGCATTATCGTCATTATCAAAAACAGCAGCACCTTCCGCTGCAGCATCTGCAGGACCCAAAAAGGCCGCCAAACTACCAGCAAGCGCACCTGAAGAACCAGTTCGTTACAGGTTCTCTCCAGAGGACGCTGAAGAACGAATTGTTGAATATGTACCTGAAGATATCCTATCTCAGATCAGCGACAGCCAATGGAAGATTCGGCTAGCAGGTAAGAAGCATTTTCTTTGTTTCCCACATTTAGTAGCGATCGACACTGACAAAGGGTTTTTTCAAGCTATGGAGGCATTGTATGAGCATTTTGAGAAACAAGATTCATCTTCCATCGAACCTGAAATAGTCATAAGGGTGCTATCTAAGAAACCAGGCTGGAAGGAGATGAACTTTCAAGTCATGGGCAAACTATTTAATACAATGCAATTGTTAGCGAGTAATAGCAAGTTTACCAAAGCATGTGCCGCTATCGGTATTCCAGGTCAGTATCATCCTTTTCATAATAGCTTACCATTGTTTGACAGCATTGCTAAATGTCATTATTATTAGGCCTCACGGAAAAGTTAGGTGATATCAAACTCAAGAAGCATGCAGGTGATTGCTTAGTCGCTTTTGCGGAGAAGACATCGCTACAATTTGTTTTGTCACAAGGTAAGCTCTAAAAATTTCTGTTACTGAAGTAGGTGTTCTTTTTCATTAAAACACTTTCTCTTTAGCATACCCGATGTGGCGAAAACAAAAATCACCCAAGGTGCTGGCTGATTCTTTAACGTGGCTCCATTCAGCGATTATGGAATTTGGTATTAGAGGCTTGCAAATCAGAGACGTAATTGATTTCTTGAAGTTTGCTTTGACGAACACCAATGCATCCGTTCGAACTAGTGCAGTATTGGTATTAGGAGCGCTGCGAATTTACATCGGACCTGAGGTTAAATCATTTGTACAGGATGTCAGTCCTGCGTTATTGGCAACTATCGAGGCGGAATTCGACAAAGTGGCAAGTATGGAACCACCACAGCCTACCAAAGGTGCTGCAGATGACGATGCGGGTGGTGGCAATAGCGATGCGATAGAATCTCTCTTTCCAAGGGTGGATATTTCATCGCAATTGTCCAAAGTTGCTGCCGAATGCAATGACTCTAACTGGAAAACTCGTAAGGAAGGCTTGGAGAAGACACTGGGCATCATCAACGACGCCAACAAGAGAATCAAACCAAACTTGGGTGACTTTACTGCAGTTTTGAAAGTAAGACTAAATGATAGTAATAAGAACCTTACAATAATGACCCTTGAGATCACCGGATTGCTAGCAACTTCAATGGGTAAACCATTCGAGAGATACGTTAAAACAGTAGCAGCCCCTGTCATATCAGTATTGACCGACAACAAGGCGAACGTACGAGCTGCAGGTGTTGCAACACTCGTGAGTCTTCAGTCCACTTGCGGTCTTGAGTCTTTGGTGTCGGCAATCGCTACTGGACTGTCTAGTGATTCCCCGTCGCTACGAAAAGATTTACTCACATGGTTAGATGAAACTTTGAAGGAAGGCGCCACTGCGGACCTGAGCCCTCTCATTCCTGGCATTCTATCTTGCTTACAAGATCGTAATGCAGAGGTCCGAAAAGCAGCTCAGGCATGTCTACCATATGTGATAACGAGTGCTGGATATGATCATGTCATGATCAAAGTGACGGATCTCAAGGCTGCGCAACGTCAAACCGTCTTGCCATTTATCGAAGCGGCGAAAGGACTAGCCAAATCTTCCAACCCTAACGGTGCAGCGCCTAGCAGTGTTGCAAGCCATAAGTCGGATTCACGAAGAATGGCGGATACTTCAGAGCCTGCAGAAGAGAAGACTATTCTTCCAAAACCTCGCTTAACACTCAAGAAGAAACCAGCTGCTGCTGGAGTGAGAAGCGTTGGTAGCACTGTGTCGTCAAGATCACCAGCTCAATCTGCTGCCATGAGCCCTGCGGCCAGTTCAGCTGGAGAAGAAACATCTGCACCGATTCTTACATCCGATAATGGACCAAAGCTGGTACGAGCCAAGAAGGAGAACCGTTGGCAGTTTGATGGCCCCCGTCCGGATTTGTTGGTGTCCCTACGCTCTCAAATTGGAAATAACTTTGGCCAAGGGGTTATCAAGTTGATGTTTAGTAAAAGTCAGCATGCTGAGCGCGACTTTTTATCAGCCATCAATGTACTGGATGAATGCATTGCTGACTCAGAAGTGAGCAGCAACAAGTATGGTATTGATTTTACGGAAATGAAGCAAAGATACGTCGCCAATGCCGATCTCATCTTCAAATACTTGACCATCCGATTCTTCGATACCAGCACCAGTATGCTGATCAAATGTCTCGATTTGACGGAGCATTTGGTTGCTGTAATGGAAGAAGAAGGATACCATTTGTCGGAATATGAAGCCATATCTTTCTTACCTTTCCTCATCAACAAGGTATGGAATAGATTTGCTCAAACTATGTTTATATGAATACTTTACAATTCCACATTAGACGACTTACATTATGTGTTTATAGATTGGCGATCCAAAGGAAACCATGAGAGCGCGAATCCGTAGCATTCTCATGGCAATGTGTCGTATATACCCTGGCAGCAAGATGTTCAATCATCTACTAGATGTAACCGCCAACTCCAAAAATGCGAAAACTCGTGCAGAATGTTTGGAAGAGGTTGGAGCTTTAATTCAGCGCAATGGTATCTCGGTAATGCTTCCTCAAAAATCGCTTCCCATAATTGCAAGTCATATAAGTGATAGAGATACTGGTGTACGCAATGCTGCTCTCGGTGCAGTCGCCCAAGCGTATACCTTAATTGGCGATCCAGTGTACAAGTATGTTGGTAGACTGAGCGAAAAGGATAAAAGTATGGTTGAGGAGCGACTCAAGGTATGTGAAACTGTAATGTGGTGTTCGCCATTTGTGACATAGCGCTCATATTTGCCTTTTGACTTTATAGCGCACCAAGACAAATGTTTCCAGTCTGCCAGTTGCACCTAAACGAGCCTCCGTGCCTCAAGACATGCATATTGAACCACCACAGGTGCATTCTGAACTCCCTCGTCCTTCAAGATTATCGCTGAATAAGAGCAAAATGTCCTTGCCACGACCAAGGCAACAAGTGGTTCGTCAAGAGGTCGAACCAATGGATGAGGTCATGCATGAACCCGAGCGAGAGTTAATGCGACCACCAGTTCAATCTTATATACCGGAACAGAGGGCTATGCAATCACCACCACGCGTACCGCAAATATCTCCAGAGAGAAATGAATACATGATGGATTTCCTGATAACTCAAATTACCAGTGGTGATCCTCATCCTAGCATTGACGCTCTCAAGAAGCTCGACAAGATCTTGAGCACGCAGCCAGAAATGGTGATACCAGATGTAGACCCCCTTGTCAACGCTATCACTTTGCAAGTGCGTTTGGCTTTCTCTGCTCTTGATGGTAGATCAGCCCCGTTGACTAGGTTGTGCAAGCATTTAGTCAATGCGCTCGTTTTGTTGTTCTCTAATCGACAGTTGGCTAGCCATGTTTCACAAGATGCATTACATCGTTTGCTTCAAGAGCTGGCACACCGTTTGTTGGATGTTGATATGTTATCTGTAGAAACGGGACCACAGCTTTCTAAAGCGCTGAACGTTGCCATGGTGAAGGTCCTAGAATTCAGCGACCGAAACGCATCCATCAGCGCCCTACTAGCGATTCTTGTCAACTGTGCAGCAGATCTTCGACCAGGGGATTCAACCACTTGCAAAGAGGCTCGATTCACTGAGTTAATCATGAAGTGTCTATGGAAACTCTCAAAAACCATTCAGGAGCATATGCGCAACGGAAGCTTAAATCCAGATCAGCTACTGCTAGATATCAACAATTTCTTTGTCACAACCCCTCCTACCGAATGGAAGCACAGAGCAGCAGAGCATGTTCCGTTCGGCGAAATGCCACTTCGAACTGCAAAGACGTTGATTCTGGAATTGATAACAGGGTTGGGAGACAGTGTCTTTGATCATCTGACACTCATAGATGACCCTCAGCACAGCTGTGTCTACCCTTACTTACACCACATGTTGCAAGCGCGGCGAAAGAAGCAAGAGGTTGATCAGCAAGCTTCAAATTCAAATCATGCCATGACCCACGCTACGGAAGAACGTGTTCCAGAACCACTTACAACGCGAGCAAGCCGTCCTTCTTCAATTACATCTACTAATGATCTTAATAATTCACGGCCGGCTTCTATCGCTGAGTCAGCTGGGAGCTTTGAACAACCTGCCGCACCACCGAAACCCGCAGCATTTGTCGTTCCTGAGGAAAGCCATACAGAGGCTATGGAGGATATACAACGTTCGCCTCAAACTAGTGATCAAACTAAAGATGACTCCAAAACTCTCTCAGATCTCGAAATGAATAATCTTTTAACCCAAATATTTGTGAAAATTGGTACTCGCGACCAAACGAAACAGGTACAGTTAATATATATACACCGAACAGCCTAAAGAGCATCCATTAATTCTCTATTCTAGGGCATTGTGGAGTTATATGAGTTCCAAAAGCGCCATCCCCATGCAGAAACTAAAGTGAATGCTTATCTCAGTCAAACTGGAAATTACTTCCAAAGTTACATTCGCCGTGGCTTGACCAACTTGTCTGCAGAAGATGATTCTATGAGGGTCCGATCTAATACCAGTAATGATACAGCAGACGCCAGTAGCGTCCGATCTGCTGAAAGTAGTTCGCCGCGAACATCTCGACCACAGTCTACAGGTAGGATACTATGGGAACACATAATATGTTCCGTTTACAGCCTCAAACTGACCACTCTTAAAATGTGTACAGTCGAAGATCCAGTGGAGATCAAGCAACGACTGCTACGTCTTCAACAGAAGTTTGGATATCGCCAGGAGGCTGATGAGTCTGACCCATCGTCTGGTCTGAACAATATCCAAAAGCGAGCGTCGATCCTTTCTCTGGTAAGCACTGCATCACTACCTTTCTCTCCGCGACGGGTGGTATACTAACACTATGCTAATTTCCAGGAACCTACTCAGCGAGCAGAACCGGATCGCGCGCAAAGTGTTTCTGCTTTGAAAGAGCGACTGGCGAGAATGAAGGCTACCCTTGAATCCTCCGTAGCAGAGCCATAGAGTGCACCGCGTGTCGTCATTTGTCCGTGTAGCTATATTTTTACTCATTGTTTTCGTTCTTTCCTGTGCGTGGACAATTCAGAGTAACACTAAAAAGAATGAAAATCAACAATCATTTTATCAATAAAACAAGTAATTTCGAAGTTCACATATTGCTGAAGAGATGCAATCAAGAGATGCCATGAAAAATAAATAAATACACCGCCGCTGGGGTGAGCTGCCTTGAACAATTTATTCTCATTCATACTATTGAAAGATTTTTGGTGGCTATAAATGCGGTACCTCCAACCGCGTTTTCATGATACTACAAAAATTTACAAAGCGTTCAATGATGGAGGTTCATCCGGTCCAAGCATTAAGCACAGTGACAAACGGTACAAGGGCTTCATACGCATCGGTAACCTTTTCCAAAAATCCCTCAGACACGACTTCTTGATCCTCCCACCGTCTACCTATGACAAAACTTTTGTAGCGCAACAGATCAATATCTGGATGATTTTTATCAACGCCTTTGGGAGCAGTTTTCAAGCGGTCATCATCTTCAAGGGCATCCACTCCTTTTGAGCCATATATCTCTTCAATCATGGGCAATTCAAGAGCTTGTCGTAATAATGTCGGGTCGTTCATTATACCCTCTCTAATGCGCGATATAATGGCCGAGGACGGACTCCACACTCCGGCTCCTATAAAAGAGCGGTTGCCTGGGCAGACGCTGAGATAGTAACCGGCAAAGGGGCTTTTCTTACCCCCTCGAGAGAATGAAGCAGACAGGAAGGTTTTATACGGTCGCTTATCATTAGTGAATCTCAAGTCACGACTGACCAAAGTGAAGACTTATTAGCGATTGTTATGGAGAACAGACCATCCATGGGCCCCATAGTCTATACTACAAAAAGAAAATGTAACCCTTACTTTAGTCGATAGACAGCTTCTTTGGCTGGACTTTCCAAAATACTTGGGTCTAACTGACGAGTATGCTCCATGACTTGTCCAACAAAATCAGTGAAATCTTGCTTTGTCTTCAACCATCTCTCGTTGTGTAGTAGCATGAATTCGCGTTCGTTATTCTCAGCTAAATCTGCCATGAACTGTAAAGTGTCGGGGGAAACTGCGTCGGCAAAGGGAGACCCTTCAGGATGAGGGATGTCAATTATAGCAGGGTTGATATCGTCCATGCTTCGAACCGTGGTGGTTTGCTCGGTTGGCTTAAGATCTTTTTCCTTCTTGTCATCCTTACTTTTCTTCTTTCTGCCCTTTTGACTTTGCTCCGTCTTTTTTCGCTTTGTTGTTTGTGAATTTCCTTCGTTCGACCGATCACCATGAGCATTCTGTGGACTGCTCATGGTTGATTCTACCGAATAGTCCGATTCTTTATCACTTGAGCTGGCTTTGCCTGGGCTGGTAGTAAGAGCATTTGCCCTAGCAAGCCTAGTTTTCAGCCTTGTTGGCCCTACACTGTTGCTATTAGGCTTGACATTGGTTTGCTTTAATGATCGCGTTGCTGGTGACATGGTATTCTGAACTTTGACTGCACCAACCCCGCATTTCTGCACCGCGCCGTCGGGCGTTTCGTTATCCGCCATCTCTTTTTCATTATACTCATTTATTTCTTTGTCTACCGTTGGTAAAATATAACAAGTCTTCAAAATAGCTCTATGTTCGTCTTCATGTTAATTTTCACGCCAAGTCAGTCATGAACATGAATACAATTTGTCTTGCCGAGGCTCAATGTATTGAATCGCTGTAGTAACGGCCTTCGTGCTGGTCTTTTTTTTTTTATTTGAATATGATTGTGAAGATATGGAATCTTTCATCAATTGGTATTGACAGAGTCAAAAGAAAGAGTATGCTGCCATGCAGCATATCCTCAAAATGATCGTATTGTACTGAAGGGGTGTAAGAATATACAAGAGTAGAAAAAAATACAGAGGAGAGCTATACATAGAAGAACAGGATCATATTTTCATAAATCCATTCCATTAGGCCGTTTCAACTTTTTGCCAATGTTGCTGATATAAATAGGCAGGCTACCGAGGGCGGGCGGGTCATTGAGTATCAAACATTAGGATCCCGGTAAAATGAATTCTGATATCTATATCGTACTTGACTTCTTGTAATGCCTTTCGTTTAATCTCTTTTGCCCACTCTCGAGATCGCATGTCACTATAAACTGGTAGTACAATCGTAAGTGTCCGTGGATGCTTTGTCTGATGTCCTCCAAATGCGCTGGTAATGAGATCCTCCAGTTTCCCCCCGAGTTTTCCAGATGTCCAATCTTTAAGCATGTGTGACACATCAGTCTGAAAGGTGACAGTGAGGCTATCAATATCAAGATCTTTAATGCCATTTATCACTCCATAGCCGGCAAAGAAGTTCGTCAATTCCAAACGCTTGAGACTTGTCAATTGCTTTAGCCAGGTGCTCATGGAACGTTCAGCATCCAACCAAACAGTTTTCATTCGATCCGACCATTCCATATGGGTCTTATCTCCAGACCACCCAATAAGATGTAGGTCCTCAAGCAATGGACACGAGCCATGCAGACATTCACTCCATACTCGTGCAGACCAAGAGCTGCAAAAACCAAACGTCAATGAGGTTATGTTCGGCAATTGACTCAAGTAACGATATTTAGCCACGACTCGAGTTTCTCGAGCTAACCAGTCCAGCTCATCTTTGGCAGGGTCAGTGTATTCCAGTTCTTCTTCGTCAATTAGGTGCTTTATTGAAAGTACTTTGAGAGTTGGTGACAGCCACCGTGGAGGTCCGTATACATTGTAATATTTGTGATGGTCAAATCCCGATATCCCTGCATGACATAGTCGAAGTTCCCGCAACCTTCGTAAATGAGAGAACCGTTCCAAAGAGAAATTAGGGCCGTCACAATGGTGTCGAACTTGCTGGCAATTGATTACCTCCAGATTATGCAGCTGTGACAACAGACTTTGTATTTCGGGAAACGACATATTGGAGGTATTCAGGCAGGTTAGCGATGAAAATATGCTAAGTGATGCAAAATTTAATGCATAATGCTTGATGGCGCTACGCAGAGTCAGGCGTTGAACATGTTGTCGGTGAATTTGAACAAGGCGGCTGCCCATAAATTTCTGGTATTGAGTTCCCAGCTGTTGTCTATCAAGCACTATGGTTTTCCACTAAATACAATGAGAGCAAGACATGGTTAACACCATACATTCAAAATATGTAAAAGGCATTGCAATGGTATTCAACACCCACTACACAAGCAGCTTCCACTAGTCTTGTCCAACGGCGACACACCAGTCGGAGTGTACACAACGTGGTCGGGGTGTGTTCCATTGCCTGGAAAATGAGCAAGAGGCAATCGTCATTGAGAGGATCGTTAGAGTATGACGTGCGGCAGCGTTTTCGAGGTCGACTATCTACAAATTTTCTTGATTCAAGCAGCCTTCCTGATCGTAATTCCATGAGTTTGGTGATTGAGAAATATCAAAGATAGGAATAGGTAAGGGTGGCAAAATTTAAAAAAAATGAAAAATTGATTGCGTCTGCAAATAGCGAGCGTATGGAAAAGCTGCACCAACTGTGAGGGTTTATATTAATTATTTTCAGGATTAAGGTCATGAATATGCCATTCAGTTTTAAAAGATCATCTTCTGCTCTAGCAAATTAGGCCCATCATCATTGTACTCTAGCCTTGCCTTTGCCTTTACCCTTATTAGGCGCTGGTTTTGCCTCATGCACAGGTTCTTCTACGGCAGTTTCCTCTTCCTTCTTCTCGAAACGAGCTCGGACTGTCTTGTAATGTTCTAATTCAGTAGCAGATACGCTTGGAATCAATTCTTGAAGCGCTCGAACGAAATCTGGTTCCGTGACTTGCACCACGATGTCCTCCGGTGTGGCCATATGGGCAAGGTAGTACTGGGCTGTGATGGTCGCTGGCTCATGGTCTCCAGAGGCATTGTATTCTTCCACTTTTTGTTCAATCCCTTCGGCTACTCTTGTCATAGCTTTCAACATAGCGTCTGAGCATAATGCGTAAAAGTCCGCTCCGGTATAATGGAAAGGACACTGCTCGGCAACTCTAGCAAGATCCAGGTCCGGATGAAGTCTGAATCTAGGTACATTGATGCCAAAGTTTTAGTTGAAAGTGGCGACGTCTCATGGTCTATATGGGTTACGGATACTTACTTTCTCGTCAAGGCTTCAATAATCTTGAGCTGCTGTTGATGATCTTGACTTACTCCAAGGTACAGAAGTTTGTCGAATCTAAAGGATAAAGGGTATAAGAGATTTACAAAATCCTGCGTAGAGTCTCTATTTCAAAAGGATTTCATGTACTCACCTTCCTGGACGGAGAAGTGCTGGATCCAACAAATCTGGTCGATTGGTTGCGCCAATGACAAACACATCGCCAGCACCACTCTCACCTTCGCTCATACCATCCAGCTCGGCTAAAAGTTGACTGACAATACGGTCCATAACGCCGCCGGAGTCACCCTTTTCGCCACGCTTAGGAGCGACAGAGTCCAGCTCGTCGAAGAAAATGACACATGGCTTGGCGTCTCGAGCACGTTGAAACACTCGTCTAACGTTAGCTTCAGATTCACCAATGTACATATTGAGTAGCTCAGGTCCCTTAACAGAGAAGAAGTTGAGAGAGCATGATGTTGCGATAGCCTTGGCAAGTAATGTTTTGCCAGTACCAGGAGGTCCATATAAAAGAATGCCACTTCGTTTCTTCATTCCAGCACCAAAAAGCTCGGGATGTTCGAGGGGAAGCTGGATGGTATCCAAAATGTCATCCTTAACGTTCGCCAAGCCTCCAACATCATCCCATGTTACATTAGGTATCTACGATGAAATTCAAAATATCAATACCTTCTTCTCTTCTCTACATCATAAATAAAATACAATAGGATGCTACAAACCTTTGGAGCACCAATCGAATCACTATAGCTTGCTCGTGCTTGATTGAGGGCCGCGTCAAAATCATGGGCAGTGAGTGCCACACCGGCATATTCGACATCTCGGTCAGTAACGAAATCACTTTGATTTGTTTCGCTTCTGAGATTATATTTAGTACATGTTTGTCGCCCATCCCATATCCAACAACCTATTACTCACAGTGCCTTGTGAACTCTGTTCATCGCTATAACTCCTGAACGGCCAACGAGATCGACCAGATCTTTGGAGACCAAAGCAGCTGTTTGTGTCGCCAAGCTTTGTAAGGATACGTCAGGGGCCAAAGGAGATTTTTCTGTTAAACTTTCGAGCATTTGCAGCCGAATAGCTTCTGCAGGAGCTTCAATCACAAGTTCATGTCTAAAGCATCCAAGAATACTAGTGGGCAAATTATCAACATCGCTTGTGGTTGCCACCAGCATGACGGGGTATCCGGTGACTGAGTGGGCGTTTGTAATATTTTGTATGCAGTCTTGAAGCACAGTGGAAATCAAAGGTTCTGAACAAACCAATAATTAGCTTTATCTCTACGCAGCATTACACATTGTATCTTTTGCGATAACTTACCCTGACCAGTTTCAACAACTGCGCTTTTTCTTGCCAGACCTTCAATACCACGAAGTAGGATTACGCATGGTGACATGACCATTGCTTTTTCGAATTTTGCCCGCAAATACACTTCGGTTTTTGCATCTGTTTCGCCAACGATATCAAATGCATTGATTTCGAAAACATGGACACCGACATGTTCAGCAACCCACTTGACAACGGTCGATTTTCCTCCACCCCTGGGACCTTGAACTAGAACAGTACACGATAGGTTCAAATCCTTTGCCAATGGATGAAGAGACGATGAAAGTAGGTTGAATATTTGGTTGTAAGCTGGGATATCAGTTTGGCACTTTGGAAGCTTGCGTGTTAACCCATAATATCTACTAATTTCGCCAATTGGTACCCTTGAGCATTCCAAACCGGTTTGCACCATATGTGTGTAATTGGTAGATATCTTTCTCCCGGCCCCAAAATAAGCTGGGTGGGGATCATCTTGTTTTCGTTCATCCTCTTCAAGATGGGTGATTTTGAAATAAGCGATAGCGGTAGGTTTAGAAGGAATAGGAAGGCTGAGATGCGAGAAATCATCCATGTCACGACCTTGTGGCAACAATCTTGCTGGATCTTCGTCCAAACTGACCGCCAAAATGTCTCCTTCACAGACAATTCTTGTCCTTTCCTCAAACCATTGCTTTAGCGCATCTAAAAGTGCATTTTGAAGCAGCTTATCCACAGAGACTACTGACGCAACTCTTGATACAGTGAGTGCTTTCGCTACAGGTGGCCCTTCTGTGACCGGTTTAGCTAGGCGAGTGATGTACAAATTTGAGCTATCAATTGAAGAAGGTGGTAACGAAAGGCCAAGGTTGAAGTACAATTGCGGCGAGACATAAGCAACACTACAAAAAAAATCTTAATATCATGATGCACATACGTTATTCACAAAAAAAAATAAAAATATTGCGTTTACATACCTATTGCTTCGAACACCATCATATGTATCCATGTCTACACCATAGATACGGCATAGTCGGCTACGCTTATGGTTTCCGCCAGAAACCAATACCCAATCGCTACTGAAGACCCCACAACGGGCCAAATCTTCTACATGAACATAAACTCGACATTCATTATCGTCGTCTGAAGGCGGATTAGGAACCAGTTGATGATCTGGCCAAGGTGTTGTGAGGATAGCGGGCTGAAATGCCTGAGATTCAATAACTTGTGGGCCATCCTTTTTGTCTTTTAGCATCGAGAATGATAATGGATCCGTTGCATCATCGTCTGCAGATACGTCAACCTCCTCTTCGCTATCTCCAGAAGCGCTTATATCTACAACAATAACTTTTGTTCGCGCTGTCGAGATGATCTTGCCTTGAAGTACTGGGTTGGACATCAACACCTTGTAGCGCAAGTCTTCATTGAATGTAACGATTGTTGAGGACCTGATTATCTTTGGGGGTTCTTCGCCAGATTTTAAAAGTTCGGCTAATCCATCAGGTTCTAAATCAGGATGGTCACTAATTAACTGGGTGCTTCCATTGACATTTTGCCATATTCCCTGGGCATAGCACTTACTTTCAGCAATAAAATCATATGATTTCTTATCAAGAGCCCCCAGAATAACCTCATCGCATTCAATCAGATTTGTAGGCGCGATATGCACAAAGTACTGATGGTCGTCTGCGGCAATACCTTCGTCTAGAAGGTCCAATTCTAGCTGCTCCTCTAACTCGGTCGAGATTTGCTGGGGGCCATAGACTGATGTTATAAAACTTGGATGCAAACTTACAGTGTCTCTACCAAGGTCCTGAAATACATATCTCCATATTACTATTCATTGTTCTTTCCTACACACCAATTTACCTTACTTACCTGTTGCGATAGCCGAGCATATACAACGATCGATTTTGGCAGATAGCGATGTTTAGCATCCTTTTTTATCGGGTCATCCAAGTTTAGCTGTAAAAAGGTAATAGAAACCGCTAAAGGAGAAGTATCTACTTCAAAGAGATTTCAGTTCGCCGAAGTCTACAACTGTCGAGACATTTGCAAAGATTACCATGATGGCCCTGAAGCTTTTTCCATAGTGAAGGAGAGACATCCACATATTGTTGTTGAGCAACCGAAGTAGCATGCAACTCGGCGAGAATGGGAGGCATGCGAAAGAAAATAGTAGACCTATTGGGAGACGCGGTTCTGAGCCCTTTTCTTTCCCCAGATTCACATGGGAGCCGAAAGTGCGGAGATTTAGGCTCTTGACAGGTCCGCCATTGCTGCTGACAACCCTGAAATTCATAAGTTCAGCTAACCTTGTATCTCAATGACTTTAATAAACGAAAGAAATAATATGTAACACACTATAGTTACGGTCAGTAATTGTATACACTCGATCTGGTGCATCGATGTATCTCACAGCTAGAACATGTATTTCAGCTCCACTTACAATGTCCTCCGCTGTTAACAGAGTAATAAGTGGACCTCTTTACATTTTACTTCACCAGAAATGATTAGTATACTGGTTTAAAAAACATATGTTCTCTTGGTCAGTGCAACCCGTCTGCAAGAAATCACACCGTGATTCCACCAAGGCAAATGAGCATCAGCGGCAGAACATTTATATCTTCTGAACAACAGACTTTGAGGATTACTTTTCACTGAAAAGAGCTATATCTAAAGAATAGAAGCTTCGATAGCGCTTATTTCAAGTACAAATAACTTGTTACAAAGCTTTGAAATCTAATAGGTACAGCTGGCCGCATGCCTTGGTACTGCTTTCGGGACTTGAAAGCACAGCTGACGCAAAAAATCAGTATTGCAAAAGTCGACCAGCAGAGCTTCAGACAAAGGCAAACCAGAGAAGAGCATGCCACTAACATCCAATGCCGCCAATAGAAAGCCAAGTATGTGAAATGAGACTTTTTCTGATTGAGCAGAAAACGAAATACTTTGGCAATCGAATCCAATTACTGATCCTTACCAATGCAAACTACCTCAGGCTTAGAAGGCTTCTCGGACAAGCAGCATGCAGCTCTGAAACAAAAAAGTGCGGATATAGATCGCGTTGAGGATGGTTAGTCTATATTTTTTATGTTATGGTGAATGGTGAACACGGTACTGTGTGAGAAGAGTCACTTCCAGTCCATCAGTTCCCATTGTTCGGTTTGTCGGTAACATACCAAATCAAAATTAACATCTTTCATTTCCATTTAGATATAAAGACTATAGTGAAACCTGTCGTTGACTCTTACCCAAGCTGGTCAGAACATATGACTCCTGGTACACTGCTAATCTTCCAAGATGACGATAGTTGGAACAGACTATCAAAGAAGAACAACTCGAAAATTCTGTTAAAAGACAACCGCCCCAACTTTGATGGCACAGATCCAGAGTCTCTAAGGTCAATTGAGAATTCTTTGGTATTTTCTTCGTCTGACGAAGGTAAGGATGTGAAAATAATAAATGTGGAATGATAGACTTGATTTAACAGAAGAGTGTGGTATGACTATTTCAGAGAGTGAAACCGCTTCATCGCCCTCTTACAACCCATTAAGGTCCAGTGATATGAAGACATACGGAGCTACGCCTATAGAGGAGGATATAGTGGTTGTAAAGTGCAAAGTCTGCTCAAAGCCGATCTTGGCTAGCAATTTTACCCACCATCAAGGTAAAGGAGCCACTTTCGGCGCCATTTGAATCCAATTGCCCCACATAGACTCAGTTTCCTGATTCTTCCCAAAACTTTCAGAGATCTGCGAAAAGCTAATTGAAGAAGCGTCCATGGCTGAGACATCGTCAAATTTGAAGTTTTCACCAAATTCAGATGATGAAAGTGTGAAAAGCAATACACCACTCTATAAAAAGTCCAAGAAAAAGCGTGATTATGATGAGCCTGATCGTGGCCATCTCGGCAAAAAAGGCAGAAAAGGGAGCATCACCTCTATAAACTCACAGACATCTGAAGGCACGTATTATAACTCATTGAGCTCATTGACAACTTGTACCCGTCAGGTTTTAACCTTTCGCACGGATGTAGAAGGTACGCCGGTGCTACCCCGCAAACAGCTCCCCAATAATTCCGACAAACCAGACAAGAAGAAGAAAAAGGAAAAGCAAATCAAAGTAAAGCCACCACCAAAAGAGAAGCGTAAGCACGAACAACCTTTCGTCAACTGATGGCATTCGTCAAAACTCATTATTTAACTCCATGCCCATCTTGCCAATTTAGCACCGTTGGACCTCGATAAGCAGTGTGGCGTTATAGCAGGTCCCAACAATTTGCCCTGTGCAAGATCTTTAACTTGCAAAACCCATTCTATGGGTGCTAAGCGAGCAGTTGTTGGTCGGTCACAACCATACGACGTGCTTCTAGCAGCATATCAAAAGAAATCAATCGGCCGCCCTCAAAGTAAGCTATTTATCTCCTACAAATTAGTATTTTATGTGCGTAACCGCTTATTGAGCTGCTTGCTAACTGTATCGACTTTTAGATTCCTCAAGTTCACCACTATTACAAAAGGCAAATGCAACCACCCATAAATTACGTATACAAAAGAAAGTCTTGACTGGTGCATCGTCGTCTACTCCAGTACCTGAAGCGGAAATTATCGACTCTGACGAAGAAGTGGAAACCGTTATGGAAGCCATAAAATCATCTTGCCCTACTCCTTTGGCAGAAATTCCACGACCTTTTATGAGCCGACGTAATCGATGTGTGCGTTTACGTGAACTGTTGTTGGATGCTATTTCACCAAAATCGAGCTTAACCGACAATACTACACCAGTGCAAACCAGATCAACTGCTAATGCTGGCATTAGCCAATTATCTGGATACCCTTTGCAAAACACTACTGCAGTATATAATATAGCAAATGGAATGAAACTATCTGATACCTCATTCCGATTGCCCGAAAGTAGTCCAACCAAGCTTACTCTTAGATAATTTCTCCCTCAATACAATAATGCTTTAAGCACCTGATACAAAAATCGAACGCGTTCAATTGACGCGTAAGAAAAGGAAAGCTGCCCTATTGTAGTCGATGTCTCTGTGGAAAGGGATTGCTGAAAGACACCTCGGCGATAGCCACGTTTTTTATTTATTATCTTGCTGTGGGTCCGCAGCATTCGCAGATTGGTCTATTTCGATCAATTTAAACAAGAAAATGCAAGGGAAAACCCTGGAAAAATGTAATGTATATAACTGAGCCATATTAAGGTTTAACATGAACTCTATAGCAACCATGAAGCAAAACTAGTTTTAACTTCAATCGCTATTCATCTGAATCTCAACTTGTGAAGTCCATTGAAGTGGGTTTATTCTATTGCATTTAAAACTGTGCAAGTGAGGGTACTCTATTTATGAAAAAGTTTTAGGTATGATACAGTATTGTTTGGCGGAGACACCAAGGAAATCAGGTCAATGCTATGGCGATAATACAAGAAGACAGAGCAAATAATATACGTCCCAGCCTGTTTCGTAACATACACCTGTAGTGCATAAGATACACTAGGGTTTAACTACAATAAAGCAGAATTGCGGAAAGAAGGACAACAACGGGTTGACGTGCAGCTGTAAGCAAGACAATATCAGTCGAGCTTAACTCTCAACGTATACCAGCAAGCAGATAATGCAACGTTATTCATATCAAGATCTGGTGTCACAGCCTCTACAGGGGTAAATTTTTTAAAAAGTCTCCTGGACAAATAATATCTCATTGCCGTTCAGACTTGTATTACAGGCTAAGCCAAATTGACCTTTTCTTAACATCAACGGTTCGTGATGTTAAGAAAAATCTTCAGTAACAACGCTCTCAAATGTGATTTCTCAAAAAAGATCAGAATTCGCGTCGCAGTACCAAGTGCTAATAATAAATTAAACAAACTCAAAACTCTCACAAAGACAAGGTAATATTATTATTTTCATGAGACAATGCGAAAAACAATAGTATACGACAGAATGTGCCAGTCAGATTACTTCACTTTATTTTCAAAGCGTGGGCGAGAATGATTTGATTATCTAAAGTGCTGTAGCATAGTGAAATAATTTCGAATGTATGCCTGTGAAGACCAGCTGGATTGTCATAATATCCGCGTAGTATGTATCACACAATGGTTTATGTAAGGTTTTGACATGGTGTTGTTTGCTAAAGCTCACCGCTTGGATGAATGCAAGCAGAGTATAAACAACCCAAATAACGAGGTGTTCGTTTTATGTGTGTATTAATTTTTAGATCCATGCTACGCATGGTTCAGCAAAGGCATACAAGGCATAGCCGGTATTTTCATATGCCTATTTCCTACCTTTTTAATTCTGTTCACTATACATCTGCTCATTTCTCAGTTATATACTGATCTTAATGTCTGCAGCTCATTTCAGCACAGCAACGTAATGCTTGAATGACTGGCATATGTCTTTGCGCTTGAAACTTTATGTGGCTAACACGATGCTAATCTCCGTGATTTAGAGCGAGTCCGTTATTACCATCTATAAGCACATTTCTTCAAGCACCACCTGAATTTTCTGAAGCTACCAGTACCACTAACGCTGCTGGTGACATAAAATTATCAACATATACTACAGACAAAATATTAACGGCGCTCCCTCCAAGTTTGCCTGATGGTAATTGTCAGCTCATACGCAGTGCGGATACGCTCCAGTAAGCTGATGGTCAATATTGTTCTGCAGGAGGTCAAATGAATTCTCGGAGTTGGCTGACTTCTTGCCCTGCGCCACTATTGAAAAATGTACAACAGATAATCCTGCAAACAAGGGCCATCTCCGAGAGCGTTAGCTCCTTGAATGGAGCTACGACGGTTGATCCAGCTATCTGGCTAAACAGTATGGCGGAAAATGCAAGGGCATTACTCTACTCCTTGAAAGAACTCCACAGTGAGCACACTGATGGCAACTACACCACAAGAATGGTAAGTTCACTACCCTAACCATTCCCTCTTGAATTGCACAAACTGGGAGTTAATCTTTCAAGTATTCAAACTATCCTCCCAACCATGAAACTTATAAACGAATCGCCATTTCTTACCTACAGCCACAGGATAGCAGACATGACTATGACCTCATCTGGCGTAGGCGGGTTAGCAAGGGGAGGTTTGGAAGGACAAGAACTCGGAAACGCAGTGTAGAAATATTCCTTGTTTTCGAATGCTCTACTGAGAAACATATTGTTAATACCGTAATAACTCACTAGAAGATATGTACTCCTCAACCCAGGTGCCACTCATGCAACATCACGGAAACCCCAGAATGGCGACGTGGCCTAGACGGTGCAAGAACTTTATGTAACGCCTGCGGGCTCCGTAAGTGGAGAAGCACGCATGCCATTAAAACCATAGAACACAGAAAGCTTACCCCGGTCATCTTCCCAATGTCTCACGCTTTTTAGACTATGCAAAGCTTACGAAGCGTAATAACCTCCAGGTCAATCCGAACAACAATTTTCAGCTTTCGCCGGGTGCCTCGATTTCCAAGCGAGATACCCTTTCCACCAGTGCTGATCTCAACTTCAATAAATAACATGTCACGAAGATTTTTCCTCCTGCAGCTGTGGCCACACGGTATAGGGATTTTTTACAGCTCATTTTGTACATTGTTAGTCTGATACTGTACCTGGATTTAAACAAAACGCACCTATATATCCAGAAGATTTGAAGAACGGCGCGCATAAATCCATTGCTAACTGACGCAAAAAGGAGATGAGAGCAAAAATCCCTGCATCTGGGCAACCAAAATAGTATGGCACCGTAAATGTAGGAGGAATATTCCAGATATCGAGCTTAAAATATTCCAATCGTGGGTTTATTTGTTGCTAGAGTTTTGTTTGTTGTACAGTACCAACAGCTCGTTTTATAAACGATCGATACGATAAAAACTCTACCTCCATTGCCCCTTGGACCAAAGGACTTGGCCTATCACATAGCAATTGAGGAAGATCTCATTGTGAATAAGGAAATTCGGGCTTGTTACATCCGTTATGGACAGGGGGGCTTTATAAGACCAGAGCCAGCGAACTTTCAGTTGGTGCAATAGGTTTTGGTTGCATTCTAACAATGGGGTGCGCTTCACCTAGTCTATTGGAACGTCGGCGTTGTAGATTACGAGTTCATGTCATTAAATGGGCCTTGCTGCTTCTAGCCGCTACACTAACCAGTGTGGCAGCACAAAGTGAGGTCAGTAAAATTCATAATTATGTTAATGTGAGAATATAGCCCATTGAAAAGTTTGTATTACAGTGCAATCTCACAGGGTCGCAGTATCAAACTATTCAACAACTGGGAGCTTTCAATGGTATCTTCCTGAACGACTTCACATCCAGTATTACCGCAGGCCTATTTGGAAGTGCTGGAAGCTATGGTCCAATTGCTGTTGGAAATAATGTGTATGCACCTGGCTACCTCGTTGCAGAGAAAACCAACTTGACTGCATGCACACAAAACGCGTCAGGCTTTGCTCAATATGGTCTTGTTGTTGATGGTAGCGTTGTCAATGGAGGAACCCCAAAGGTAACTGGCAACGTATACATAAATGGCACGGGTACTGCTACTTTGCAACTATCATCGTGTTCGGTCAGGAAGCTCAGCACTACTCAACAGTTTGATTTCGCTGCCGCAAAAACATCATATCTACAAGCATCTGCATACTTGGCAAATCTACTTCCTAACTTAAAAATGAACAGTACCTTTGCACTCTCATCTGTTGGCGCCCAAGCTGATCCGCAGTATAATGTCATCACACTGAATACTTGCAATGGACCACTTCTTGGTTGCTTCGGTGCATCTCCCACAAGTCCCTTGACCAATCTGATTAGCAACCCGGGGATGATTGCCACGCTCTCTGGATACAAGGGACCAACTTCTGGTACAAAATGGCCCACCGGCACTACTTTAGTCATAAATGTAATAAGTCTTCACATCTTCTTGCGTTTTCCAAGTCACCTTGATGTTTATTTCATAACATTTAGGTACCTGTGGCTTTGGGTTCAACTTTGGTCATCGATGCCGACACTCCAAGCGTTGGGATCGATCCTTGCAGGACCATTTGGAATATCTACCCAGTTAATAGCAGCGTATTGTATACTGCTGGATCTATCACAATGATTCGCAGATCACCCCAGGCCCTTAAAGGATTTGTTTTGGCTCCAAATGGTTTGCTGTCTCTCATATGTGAACTCTTAGCATAAGACACCATTCTAATTGTATATTGTATTTTAGCTGCCATCTTGGACGGTGCTAATGGAAACTTCGCTGGATTATTGGTGTCAAATAACTACAAGTAATACGAAAGTCCTTGAAAGAGTTCCCCAAAATACAAAATTAACCATCCCTTCTTCTTACCAGTTGGGAAATGTCCAATGTTGATCTTCAAGATTTTACATTTGCGTCAGGAGGCACATGTAAATCCTTTCTAGGGTGTGTTCCCAATCAAAGTGCCACAAGCGCCAGCGTATCATCCATTTCCGTTAGCAAAACAATCTCATCAAATTCTGGTACGTTTGGCAACATCTTATGTTAATAATCGATCTCCTGTTAGCTATTTTAGTGTCCTAACTTCATTTGGTAATGACCTCGCCACCCACAGCATTACCACCCTCGGTATCGTCATCCACAGCGTTGTCGTCTTCAATATCGTCACCCGCTGCACCATCGTCGGCCACCTCCAAGTCAAATACAATTTCGGCTTCAAGTAGTATAGCTGGCGGATCATCAAGCACAGGTAATGAGATGATTACAAAACTTTGATTTCATCATGTGCCATTAATAATCTTCTTTGCATCTTGATATCATATAGTGACTGTATCATCGGCTGTCTCATCACCATCGGTGACACAAGTTTGCGATCTATCAGAATCAACCGATTTGCCAAGCCTCCAACTTTCAGCATTCAATGGTATCTTCCTAAACGACTTTACATCCAGTATAACCGCAGGCCTGTTTGGAAGTGCTGGAAGCTATGGTCCAATTGCTGTCGGAAACAATCTGTATGCACCTGGCTACCTCATCGCAGAGAAGACTAACTTGACTGCATGTACCATCAATGCATCAGGATTTGTGCAACTTGGTCTTGCTGTTGGAGGTAGTATTCTCAATGGTGGAAATCCAAATGTTATTGGCAACGTACTCGTGAATCTCACGGGTACTGCTACACTGCAACTACCATCGTGCTCGGTCAAGCAGCTCAACAACAGTCAACAGTTTGATTTCGCTGGCGCAAGGACATCATATCTACAAGCATCTGCATATTTAGCAACATTGGTTCCTAACCTGAGAATGAACAGTACTTTTGCATTGGTGTCTCTAGGTGCCCAAGCTGATCCACTATATAATGTGATTACGCTGAATACTTGCAATGGCCCAATTATCGGTTGCTTTGGTGCATCTTTCACCGGTAACCTAACTAGCCTACTAAGTACCTCAGGGGTGATTACCAATCTTTCTGGATACAAAGGGCCAACTGCTGGAACCAAATGGCCAACTGGTGCCACTTTGGTAATCAATGTAAGGCGCTTTCTCATTTTTTTCATTTTTTGATCCATTTGATACTTACCTTATGCCTTATAGGTGCCTGTGGTCGTTGGATCCACTTTGGTCATTGATGCCGATACTCCCAGCGTTGGCACAGATCCTTGTCGAACCATTTGGAATATCTATCCGGTGAACATCGACGGGTCACATACTACTGGCTCTATCACTTTGCTCCGCAACACCAAATCAGCTCTTCAAGGATTGGTCTTGGCTCCAAATGGTTTGTTTATTCTGTACTGCAGATTTTGAGCAGAAAGCACCTACTAATTGTAATATTACATAACAGCTGCCATCTTGGATGGCCCTACTGGAAACTTTGCTGGATTGTTGGTTTCAAATAACTACAAGTAAGTGTAAAGTGCTTGTAAAGTGTTCTGAGAAACTCAAGTCCAACAGTGTTTCTTTATATCAGTTGGCAAACATCCAACGTTGATATTCTAGATTTTACAACTGCGTCCGGAGGTGTATGTAAATCATTCCTTGGATGTGTTCCCAATCGAAATACCACTAGCACCAGCACATTACCATCGTCATCCGTGAGCGTAACGACGTCATCGAGCTCAGGTAAGCTTGGAAACAGCATATTTTGTAAAACAATATCTCAAGAGTTAATTTGATCCTCTGACAACGGTTCTCATTCATATCATCATCCTCAACAGCATCGTCCTCTGTATCATCGTCAGCGACATCGACGTCCAGTGTTGTTTCCACCTCAAGCAGTGTTACTGGAGGATCATCAAGTACAGGTATTGAAGTAGCCTACAAAATATTTTGTATCATCGTGAAGAATTATTGATCTTTTTTGGATTTGATATCACTAGTAACAACATCCACGACCGCCTCATCACCCTCGGTAACACAAGTGTGCGATCTATCAAAGTCAACCGATTTGCCAAGCCTCCAACTTTCAGCATTCAATGGTATCTTCCTAAACGACTTCACATCCAGTATCACCGCCGGCCTATTTGGAAGTGCTGGAAGCTATGGTCCAATTGCTGTCGGAAACAATCTGTATGCACCTGGCTACCT